>NC_059199.1:51875100-52177600 GCF_020615455.1 Coregonus clupeaformis | reverse complement strand
CCCCATAACACAACACTCCTCAGTCCCTCTCGGCTTCCTAACCCCTAACCCCATAACACAACACTCCTCAGTCCCTCTCGGCTTCCTAACCCTAACCCCATAACACAACACTCCTCAGTCCCTCTCGGCTTCCTAACCCTAACCCCATAACACAACACTCCTCAGTCCCTCTCGGCTTCCTAACCCTAACCCCCATAACACAACACTCCTCAGTCCCTCTCTGCTTCCTAACCCTAACCCCCATAACACAACACTCCTCATTCCCTCTCTGCTTCCTAACCCCTAACCCCATAACACAACACTCCTCAGTCCCTCTCGGCTTCCTAACCCTAACCCCATAACACAACACTCCTCAGTCCCTCTCGGCTTCCTAACCCTAACCCCATAACACAACACTCCTCAGTCCCTCTCGGCTTCCTAACCCTAACCCCATAACACAACACTCCTCATTCCCTCTCGGCTTCCTAACCCTACCCCCATAACACAACACTCCTCAGTCCCTCTCGGCTTCCCTAACCCTAACCCCCATAACACAACACTCCTCAGTCCCTCTCGGCTTCCTAACCCTAACCCCATAACACAACACTCCTCAGTCCCTCTCGGCTTCCTAACCCTAACCCCATAACACAACACTCCTCAGTCCCTCTCGGCTTCCTAACCCCTAACCCCATAACACAACACTCCTCAGTCCCTCTCGGCTTCCTAACCCTAACCCCATAACACAACACTCCTCAGTCCCTCTCGGCTTCCTAACCCTAACCCCATAACACAACACTCCTCAGTCCCTCTCTGCTTCCTAACCCTAACCCCATAACACAACACTCCTCATTCCCTCTCTGCTTCCTAACCCTAACCCCATAACACAACACTCCTCAGTCCCTCTCGGCTTCCTAACCCTAACCCCATAACACAACACTCCTCAGTCCCTCTCGGCTTCCTAACCCTAACCCCATAACACAACACTCCTCAGTCCCTCTCGACTTCCTAACCCTAACCCCATAACACAACACTCCTCAGTCCCTCTCGGCTTCCTAACCCTAACCCCATAACACAACACTCCTCAGTCCCTCTCGGCTTCCTAACCCTAACCCCATAACACAACACTCCTCAGTCCCTCTCTGCTTCCTAACCCTAACCCCATAACACAACACTCCTCATTCCCTCTCGGCTTCCTAACCCTAACCCCATAACACAACACTCCTCATTCCCTCTCGGCTTCCTAACCCTAACCCCATAACACAACACTCCTCAGTCCCTCTCGGCTTCCTAACCCTAACCCCATAACACAACACTCCTCAGTCCCTCTCGGCTTCCTAACCCTAACCCCATAACACAACACTCCTCAGTCCCTCTCGGCTTCCTAACCCTAACCCCATAACACAACACTCCTCAGTCCCTCTCGGCCTTCCTAACCCCTAACCCCCATAACACAACACTCCTCAGTCCCTCTCTGCTTCCTAACCCTAACCCCATAACACAACACTCCTCATTCCCTCTCGGCTTCCTAACCCTAACCCCATAACACAACACTCCTCATTCCCTCTCGGCTTCCTAACCCTAACCCCATAACACAACACTCCTCAGTCCCTCTCGGCTTCCTAACCCTAACCCCATAACACAACACTCCTCAGTCCCTCTCGGCTTCCTAACCCTAACCCCATAACACAACACTCCTCAGTCCCTCTCGGCTTCCTAACCCTAACCCCATAACACAACACTCCTCAGTCCCTCTCGGCTTCCCTAACCCCTAACCCCCATAACACAACACTCCTCAGTCCCTCTCGGCTTCCTAACCCTAACCCCATAACACAACACTCCTCAGTCCCTCTCGGCTTCCTAACCCTAACCCCATAACACAACACTCCTCATTCCCTCTCGGCTTCCTAACCCTAACCCCATATCACAACACTCCTCAGTCCCTCTCGGCTTCCTAACCCTAACCCCATAACACAACACTCCTCAGTCCCTCTCGGCTTCCTAACCCTAACCCCATATCACAACACTCCTCAGTCCCTCTCGGCTTCCTAACCCTAACCCCATAACACAACACTCCTCATTCCCTCTCTGCTTCCTAACCCTAACCCCATAACACAACACTCCTCAGTCCCTCTCGGCTTCCTAACCCTAACCCCATAACACAACACTCCTCATTCCCTCTCGGCTTCCTAACCCTAACCCCATAACACAACACTCCTCAGTCCCTCTCGGCTTCCTAACCCTAACCCCATAACACAACACTCCTCATTCCCTCTCTGCTTCCTAACCCTAACCCCATAACACAACACTCCTCAGTCCCTCTCGGCTTCCTAACCCTAACCCCATATCACAACACTCCTCATTCTCTCTCGGCTTCCTAACCCTAACCCCATAATACAACACTCCTCAGTCCCTCTCTGGTCTCTGTCTCCTCCTCTCCTCTCCAGCCATTGATTCCCAGTCATACGGTAACATAGGGCCTCATCCATAGTCTGTACTCCTCCCTAGCTGGGCATATGGCTGCTGTGAATAGCCTGGGATTATGCCTGGGGCCTCATGTCTCCTCTCTGCAGACTGGATACCCTGGAGAACCAGGTGACTGCAGATCACAGCTGCTCCAAGCTGCAGGGAGGTCCCTCCTCTTTCCTCTCTCCTCTGATACTCCCCCCTTCCCTTCCTCCCTGCTCATCTCTAGTCCCCTAGTAGAGCCCCCTCCTTACCACTGCTCTCTTTCTATCCTCTATTGTCAGATACCCCCTCTCTCCTCCTTCCTGTTCACCCTTGCTCTACCTAGACAATTGTGGGTAATATGGCCTGTCTCTGCTCTCCCTCTATCCTCCCCCAGTCTCCTCCCTGTCTCTGCTCTCCCTCTATCCTCCCCCAGTCTCCTCCCTGTCTCTGCTCTCCCTCTATCCTCCCCCAGTCTCCTCCCTGTCTCTGCTCTCCCTCTATCCTCCCCCACTCCTCCCTGTCTCTGCTCTCCCTCTATCCTCCCCCAGTCTCCTCCCTGTCTCTGCTCTTCCTCTATCCTCCCCCAGTCTCCTCCCTGTCTCTGCTCTCCCTCTATCCTCCCCCAGTCTCCTCCCTGTCTCTGCTCTCCCTCTATCCTCCCCCAGTCTCCTCCCTATCTCTGCTCCCCCTCTATCCTCCCCCTCTCCTCCCTGTCTCCGCTCTCTCTCTCTATCCTCCCCCAGTCTCCTCCCTGTCTCTGCTCTCCCTCTATCCTCCCCCACTCTCCTCCCTGTCTATGCTCTCCCTCTGTCCTCCAGCACTCCTCCCTGTCTCTGCTCTCCCTCTATCCTCCCCCAGTCTCCTCCCTGTCTCTGCTCTCCCTCTATCCTCCCCCAGTGTCCTCCCTGTCTCTGCTCTCCCTCTATCCTCCCCCAGTCTCCTCCCTGTCTCTGCTCTCCCTCTATCCTCCCATAGTCTCCTCCCTGTCTCTGCTCTCCCTCTATCCTCCCCAGTCTCCTCCCTGTCTCTGCTCTCCCTCTATCCTCCCCCAGTCTCCTCCCTGTCTCTGCTCTCCCTCTATCCTCCCCCAGTCTCCTCCCTGTCTCTGCTCTCCCTCTATCCTCCCCCACTCTCCTCCCTGTCTATGCTCTCCCTCTGTCCTCCAGCACTCCTCCCTGTCTCTGCTCTCCCTCTATCCTCCCCCCAGTCTCCTCCCTGTCTCTGCTCTCCCTCTATCCTCCCCCAGTGTCCTCCCTGTCTCTGCTCTCCCTCTATCCTCCCCCAGTCTCCTCCCTGTCTCTGCTCTCCCTCTATCCTCCCCCAGTGCCCTCCCTGTCTCTGCTCTCCCTCTATCCTCCCCCAGTCTCCTCCCTGTCTCTGCTCTCCCTCTATCCTCCCCCAGTCTCCTCCCTGTCTCTGCTCTCCCTCTATCCTCCCCAAGTCTCCTCCCTGTCTCTGCTCTCCTTTTATCCTCCTCCAGTCTCCTCCCTGTCCCTTTTCTCCCTTAATCCTCCACCAGTCTCCTTCCTTTCATCCCCTAGCCCTACCCAGACAGCATTGTGGTCCAGGTATAGGACCGCCCTCTCTGGTAGTAGGACCCCCCCCCCTGCCTCAGATCTGCCCAGGAAGGAGTCCACCGGCTGGGGTAGAAAGGGAACAGAGAGAGGGCATCACCAGGACACAGTGACCTGGAGCAGACAGCCCACAGAGGCATGTCTCATTTGCTGTCTCTTTCTATCAGCCTCTCTCTCTCTCTTTCTCTCTCTCTCTCTCTCCAACCACACTGACACTAATTGAAAATGCTGTGAAATATAGATGAATACAGCGAGTGAAGGCTGATCTCTCTATCCCTCTTTCTATCTTTCTTTCTTTCTCTCTCTCCCTCTTTCTCTCTCTCTCTCTCTCTCTCTGTCTCTCTCTCTCTCTCTCATCACGCAGTAGACAGGTTAGGCTAGTAGCACGCTCACACACTGCCGCTCCATGGGGAGTCTCAGGCAGGTTGTAGTCAGGCCAGAGGCTAGGGGCCACATGCTGGGCTCCGGAAGGGCTGTGTGTGTATGTGTGTGGACGGGGCTGTGGACGGGGACACACTGTCTGCCTGACTCGGTTCACCCTGGCTGGGGGATGAAGCTCCCTACAGGGGATCGGTAGACCTGCAGGGGATCGCTCAGCTCCAAGAATAATATCTGACTCTCTGAGCGTCAGCACTTTCACATCGCTTTATGGCTGACACACACACACACACTACACCTGCTGGCTTCCACCACACACACATCTCCTTTGGTCTGTTTTTTATTATGTACGTGAGCTAATATGTTTGTGTGTGTGTGCGTTTATGGATGTTATGAGTTTATCCCACTGAAAGTCACCTCTAATAGCCATTTTACACCCACGCACTCACATATCCCTCCATTTCTCTTACTCCCTACTGGCTCACTCCCCCACACACACACCAAGAAACCTACTCTACTGCTGCGATGTGTTCCTGATCTGTTCAGGATTTACAGCTATAGTATGCTTGTAATGACAGGGGTTGTACTGCCAGGGTTGGCTGGCACATCTAACGCACAGCAGTATGTCTATGAAGCAAGACACACACACAAACACACACACACATACACACAAACACACACACAAACAAACACACAAACCCACACACAAATGAATGAACGAGCGGATACACACTCATGCATGCATGTGTTATAGGAGGGGGTCGCAGTTCCGGAGCGATCCACTAGATGTCCTCCTCCGACAACCTTAGGCACCTTCTCACTTGCAGTCTGGACTAATCATGATCCTATTGGTGTCACCTGTGTCTACCTGTTCACCTGTGTATTTATGCTCTCACTTCCCTGTGTTCCCTTGCTCAGTTTTCTCCGCTATTTTCTCTATGCTCAGCAGTACTAATCAGTGTCTGATCGGAGAAGTATGTACGGGTACTCGAGAAGTGTTCTCCCTGTTTCTTTATTATTTCAGTTGTAGTTACTATTTCGTATTTTGGCTGTCAGCCTGTTTTTGGAGACTTATTTGCTCCACCTTTCTTTTATCGTGTTAAGTCCGTTGTTTTGTATTCTGGCTTCGGGACCATCAGTAAAGATCCTTGTTTCACCATCTTTGCCTACTGCCTACTGTCTATCCTGAACCGCTCTTGGGCACACCTCACACCAACCCTTACATGCATGTACACCCTCATGCACACACCCAGGCAGGCTTACACGTGCACACACAGACATACACACACAAATAAACTGGCACAAAACAACTCTATGTTCTCTTTTGTTTTATTATTTTATAGTCATAGGTGATCAGACATCATTTTAGAAAAGAAATTGATATTTTGCTTGTCAAAAAAAAGTATTATACAATTTTCTCCAATATAGATTATGTACAGAATGAGAATGTAATAGAAGCATCATCATGTCTCTGTAATAAAGATGATGAGGGACTGAGGGGGGCAAAGGGCCACAGCACAGAACCAATAAATATAAACTGTATGTGTGTATGTATATGTATGTGTGTATGTATATGTGTGTGTGTGTGTGTATGTATGTATGCATGTATGTATGTATGTATGTAGTACCTCACCAGGCATGAAGGAGACCTGGACAAGTGATATTACAGGGCAATGGATTTCCATAATCAGTTCTGTACATCATCATGTGTGCTTCACACACACACACCACACACACCTCAACACACAAGCAAACGCACGCTGGGTCCAGATATAAAATTACAGTTGGGGTTACAACAATAGGCCATCTCAAGTCAAAAAGAAAGAAAGGAAGAATGAAAGGAAGAGAAAACCCTGTGAAGATACCCGTCGTTGCTCCTCTTTGATCAGAGCAGAGGCATGGTTATCTGATTAGAGCGTGTTGGTGCCAGCAGAGTACTACTTGACATTTGGCATGATTAAAATGGCCAGTTCTACAGGAAGCTACTCGGCTGGAAAATATCAGTCTCACAGTCTCTCTCTCTCTCTCTCTCTCTCTCTCTCGCTCTCTCTCTCTCTCTCTCTCTCTACCTCCCTTCTAAACTCCCCCGTCTCTCTACCTTTCTCTGCCTCATTCTCTCCTTCTCCCTCTACCTCCATTCTTGCCTCTCCCCTAAAAATATTTATCCTTCTCTGCCTCTCAATCTTTCTCTCTCGATCTAGAGCAGTGCAGGTGCTAGGAAAAGACTCAAGGACTCTCTCCCCTTTGGAATAAAAATGCTGCGAACACAAAGCACCCTATCAAGACAAAGGACCTCACTGACGATCACAGAACAGAACGACCACAAACCAGATAACAGCAAAGTAAAGCCAGACCGAGGCAACATATAGGAATCTGAAGAGAGGAGTGTAGACTAATCCCAGATCTGTTTGTTTATAGCCAGCCAACTCCTATGCTCTTTGTACCGTTAAGACAATGTGATCTGGGACCAGACTAGAGGAGGACCTTATTGTTCAAGCAATGGTTTTTTTCCCTCTCACTGGACGCACATAACCTCAAACTCAAAAAACCTCCCTCGTGCTTTCTGAAGGGAGAGAATTATGACCTGGTGCCATGAAGATGAGATGAAAAAACACCACCACTTGGATTAAATAAAAAGTATAAATAATGTATCTCTTTAGCCAGTTAATTATTGTTGTTTGCCCTGCGTCTAACCTCTGAATGAGAGGATGTGATAGGAGGAAGAGAGACGGAGTGAGCGAGAGAGAGAGACAGAGAGACAGCGAGAGTGCGCTTGAGAGAGAAAGAGAGAGAGAGAGAGAGAGAGAGAGAGAGAGAGAGAGAGATGGAGAGAGAGAGGAGAGGAGAGGAGGATAGGAAGAAATGGCCTGTGAAGGGGAGATAGCAACAAATAATTGTTATCTTGCTGACTGTGTTAATCAGTGTGCCAATTCCCTAGTGTAAAACATGTCAGGCTTTAAACTGCTGTGTGAGAGGTGGAATGGAGGATGGGATAAGGGGGGCTGCACTGAGGTCAAAGGACTGAGGACTTCAAGTCCATCAACAGTAACTTCGGGCAAACCTAGGGCACTACTTTTGGCCAGAGTCTTAGGTTTTAGTGCACTGGGGGATAGGGTACCATTTCAGATTTAACCAACTCTAGACTGAGTAAGCTGTTGTGTTGTGTTGTGCGGTTGGTCAGCTGGAGGAAGCAGCTAGGCTGGGGTTGAATGAGAACCCTCTTCAGGAAGCAGAGCAGGCAGGGAGGATGGGACCTGATCGCTCCTTATTTCATTATGGGGAAAGCTACATAAATCCACCAAATGGAGAGGAAGAGGCACAGAGGGAATATTAGCATTTCTTCTTTCCTTCTCCCATCCCTCCATTTCTCCCTCCTCCGCTATTTAGTGCACAGTGACTTTAATCATCACTTTGGCCAAAACACATTAAGCCTTTACACAGTGTGTCCGGAGGTGAATGTGTGTGTGTGTTTGTGTTTGTGTGTGTGTGTGTGTGTGTCTGTCCAGATGGAGGTGAATGGGAGGGGGGAGAAGCACATTACATTTGCAATAGTGATGCATCACCATCGCATTATTCTACAGATTAAAGAGGAGATGGTGCATTTAACTAGTTGGTAATGAAGGCTGTCTGATGGATGTCCTCCTGGACCACACTGGGGGACACAACAACCCTTATCATCATCCCTCTATCCTCTATTTATCCTCTATTCCTCCATCCCTCCATCCATCTATGGTGGGTGACACCACCAGGGAGAAGGAGAACTCCTGACCCCAATCCTCAATCCATCCCTCCATTCCTCCATCCCTGCCTACTTTCATCCCTCCATCATTGAGGAAGAAGGAGAATTTGCACTGACCCTGGTGATGCCAACCCCCTCTTCCTCCCTCTGACCTCCCTACCTTCCAACCCATATGCAAAACATTCTGAAAAGCACCCGCATCTCAACCAGCTGAACCTATTTATTTATGCAGTTGTTTGATCCTGTTCTCCTGTTCTCAAGTAAGATACCGCTTCTCTCTTTTTTATAAGAAGAGATGGATAATAAAGGGGTTTGCATAAATTCAACTTAAGCCAACACAGACTATGACTTTCCCCTGGTCTTTGTTATACTGCATCTGTTTTGAAAGCGACGGATGTAAAGTGCTTGAGAGCTTATGGATGGCCAAGAGATGAGAGGAGTGATACAGTATAGCAGACAAACTGAAGGACATGAACCAGGGGGATAGCACAGAGCTGGGAGGGTGCTGTGGCACTACTTGAGTGCAGAGGGACTGAGAGAGAGAACACAGAGCGAGGAAGAGAGAGGGAGAGAATGAACAAAGAGAGAGGAAGAGAGAGAATGAGAGAACATACAGATTCTACAGTTAAAGGGACCCTCAGGAAACAACACGACAATACATATTCAGTTATTTTGTCTTGGAGCATTAAGCATCACAGTCAGTCAGTCAGTCCAAGGGTAAGCTCCGACCCTGATCCCTAACCTCTGACCCCTGCAGCTCGGCCTTGTGGGTAAAAGCCTTTCTGCTGTGTCCTGATTGGCCCTTGGGCTTCCCCGACCAATCCCCTTCACCCAGGCACCCAGTTCTGGCTGTGATGTCCCTGCGGCGCTCCAGCGAAAGCCGCTATGCTCATGCCCATGCCCACTCCTTGAGAAAGGGAGCCGTCAAAGTTGAAGTCCATCCCCATCCCCTCTGTGTCCATGAAGTCATTGAGGAGGATGGACTCCACGTCACTGTCTAGGCTGCTGGGGAGAACGTCTATGTTTACATCCAGGTCTGGAGCCATGCGACTGGGGTGGTGAGTGCTGTGGTGGGGGTGGCCCTGGTAGTTCTGGGTGGGGTGGAGGGTGTGGTGGTAGTAGCCATGCCAGGAGTCAGTCATGGTTATACCCTGGTGGTAGGTGGTACCGGGGTAGGGCTGATGGCGAGGGTGGGGGTGAGGTGCCGGGGCGGAGGCCAGGCGGAGGCAGGGGTCCTGGGGTATGTCGAGAACAGAGGCAGGGTTGGGGGGCAGGGACGGGGGGTTGGTGGTGGGGAGGTGGGGGGCGAGGGGGCCATAGTGGCTAGGGGTTGGGGTGGGGGTTTTGAGGCTATAGGGCTGCAGGATGTCTGTGTTGACTCTGGGAGAGAGAGCCTGGAGGGCTGGAGGTCTGGGTCCACCCTGGAGGTGACCGTGGAGGTGACCCTGGTTGGAACAGGGAGTGTGGTCATGGCTTGGGTTCAGTTTGTGGTTGTGACTCTGGTTGTAGTCAGTGGCCGGGCTGAGGTGTTGTTTGTGGCTATGGTTGTAGTCCAGGTTGGGGTGACCGTGATTGTGGAGACCATTCTGATGATGACCACTGGGGTTCTGGTCATGAACTGAGCTGTGACCATTGTGTGGGCCTGAATTGTGTCCATGCTCATGGTTATTATGATTATGGTTGCTATGGCTATGATTGTGGCTGCTGCGACTCTGATTGTGGCTGTGAACCCCATTGGTTACTTGGGTCAGGAGCGTGTGTGACTCCCCTCCTTGCCCTCCCAGTGTGACCATGTCCTTACTGCAGTACTGAGGACTTCCAGGCCCTCCGGTCAGCAGGCTCTGCAGGGCATTGTTCTCTGAGTACGCCCTCAGAGGGCGCTGGAAGCTGGCTGGCTTGTTCTCCTGGATGGTCTGCATGGGCATGGGGGCGTGGAGCTGCAGCATTCCCAGGGACGGCTGCCCGTAGACGAGGCCGCAGTAGGAGCCTTCCCCCTTGGGGCCGGGGCCGTAGGGGCTGGGGTAGCCATTACGAGGCTGGGTCTGGGGATGGTTCTGGGGGTGGGGGTAGCCTTCATCCAGGCTGATAGCCCCAGTCAGGTCAGTGAGTTGGGGTAGCTCCATGGAGGTTCCAGGGCAGTGCCCCCCAGTGCCCAGGGCAGGGGAACGAGTGGCGGTAGGGCTGGGATAGAGGCGTGGGGAGGTGGAGCAGGATAGGCCTCCCTCCTCTGGCTCATCTGGCTCAGCTTTGGCTAGGATGGGAGAGAGGCAGCCACTGAGCGTCGAAGCCGAAGATGAGGTCCGGGAGTGGAGATCCGTCCAGGCATCGTACTCCTCTCCTCCCACCCCTACTCCAGCCTTCCCTGCAGGACTACCATGCTCCGGAGACCCCTGATGCATCCCCGGCCGAGCCCCCTGACCCAGGCCATAACCCTGCCGCCTGCCCCGACCAACAACTCCACTGCCAACTCCGGCTCCAGGCCTCTTACCCCTGGCCCGTCCTTTACTCTTCAGGTACTTGGTGCCGTTGGGGCAGTCGATGGAGGCGGCGCGTCGCCGGGGTCCCTTCCCCATCTTCCCTCCCTCTGGGTTCAGCATCCACCAGGAACTCTTCCCTGTACCCTCATTCTGGACACGGACGAACCGAGTGTGGAGGGACAGGTTGTGGCGGATGGAGTTCTGGAGTAGAGATAGATGGGAAGGAGAGAGAGGGAAAGACAGGGAGAGAGGGGGAGAGGGAGAGAGAGAGACAGGGAGAGAGAGAGAGAGAGAGAGAGAGAGAGAGAGGGGGGAAGAGAGAGAGAGAGAGGGAGAGAGGGGGGGAGAAAGAGAGAGAGAGAGAGGGAGAGACAGGGAGAGAGGGAAAAAGAGAGGGGAGATAAAAATAAACACCCAAGAGAACATTTAGGGTCAAATAATCACTTTTTTTAAACACACAATCATTTGAAATCAACACCAAACTATTTCACCTGAGAGAGGGAGGGATAAAAAGAGAAAGATGGAGGCGAGAGTAAGGAGGGCAGGGAGCAGCAAAGCGCCTCCGAGCTACAGCCAATCGAAACCTCTCCCCTCCCCTCCTCTCCTCTCCTCCCCCCACTCCTCTCCCCTACTCTCCTCTCCTCTCATCACCTTTCCCCTCCCCTGCTCTCCTTTTCCTTCCTCTCCTGTCTGCACACACTCACTGAGTCATAATACAGAGAGGGTTTCAGCCTCCACATCAAACCATCACCAAGGTTACAGAAATGAATCACGCGTGGCAACCCAATCACAGACACACTGTATCGATCGCAAGGCCTCCAAATATGAAACCCTGAGATCTAGCCAGGAGGCTGAATGAGAGAGAGAGAGACGGGAGAGGGGGGTGTAATTTGGCAGAGAGAATGAAGATCTGGAAGAATGCCAGAAAAGAAGGAGGGGGAGAGAGAGAGAGAGAGAGAGAGAGAGAGAGAGAGAGAGAGAGAGAGGTGGGTAGGAGAGAGAGAGAGAGAGAGAGAGAGAGAGAGAGAGAGGTGGGTAGGGAGAGAGAGAGAGAGAGAGAGAGAGAGAGAGAGGTGGGTAGGGAGAGAGAGAGAGAGAGTCAAGCCTATTTAACCTCTTTATAAACCATTACCCTATAAACAGTACCAGGGGCAGTGATTATAGCTGTTTGGATATTATGGTAAAGAGAGAGGTAGATGGAGGGAGAGCGAGAGAGCGCGCGAGAGAGAGAGAGAGAGAGAGAGAGAGAGAGAGAGAGAGAGAGAGAGAGAGAGAGAGAGAGAGAGAGAGAGAGAGAGAGAGATTGAGAGAGATAGAGAGATGGAGAGATATATATATAGAGAGAGAGAGAGAGAGAGAGAGAGAGAGAGAGAACAGAGTAAAGAACCAGTACCATGGGCTGTGATAATAGCTGTAGCTGTGTATATTATGTCTGCCTATGGTTAACCTTTTTTAGGGGGCTAGGTCTACTAGGAAGAGATACAGTATGTGAAGTAAGACATGATGCTTCCCTACGGTTGTGTTCCAATATGAATACTAACACACTACATACTACTCACTTCTTAACTCAAGTGGCATGTTAGTGTGCATATTGGAACAGACCCTATATGTCTTAAGCCCTGGGTTTCATCTGAGTGTCTGCAGTGCCTTGCAAAAGTATTCATCACCCTTGGTGTTTTTCCTATTTTGTTGCATTACAACCTGTAATTTAAATGGATTTGTATTTGAATTTCATGTAATGGACATACACAAAATAGTCCAAATTGGTGAAGTGAAATGAAACTTGTTTAAAAAAATTCAAAAAAATGAAAAGTGGTGCGTGCATATGTATTCACCCCCTTTGCTGTGAAGCCCCTACATAAGATCTGGTGCAACCTATTACCTTCAGAAGTCACATAATTAGTTAAATAAAGTCCACCTGTGTGCAATATAAGTGTCACATGATCTGTCACATGATCTCAGTATATTTACACCTGTTCTGAAAGGACCCAGAGTCTGCAACATCACTAAGCAAGGGGCACCACCAAGCAAGCGACACCATGAAGACCAAGGAGCTCTCCAAACAGGTCAGAGACAAAGCTGTGGAGAAGTACAGATCAGAGTTGGGTTATAAAAAAAGATCAGAACCTTTTTACATTTTAGTCGACACTCTTATCCAGAGCGACTTACAGGAGCATTTAGGGTTAAGTGCCTTGCTTAAGGGCACATCGACATATTTTTCACCTCGGGGATTAGAACCAGTGACCTTTCAGTTACTGGCACAATGCTCTTACCCACTAAGCTACCTGCCACGGAGCACCATTAAATACATTATTAAAAAATTGAAAGAATATGGCACCACAACAAACCTGCCAAGAGAGGGCCGCCCACCAAAATTCACGGACCAGGCAATGAGGGCATTAATCAGAGAGGCAACAAAGAAACCAAAGATAACCCTGAAGGAGCTGCAAAGCTCCACAGCGGAGATTGGAGTATCTGTCCATAGGACCACTTTAAGCCATACACTCCACAGAGCTGGGCTTTACGGAAGAGTGGCCAGAAAAAATCCATTGCTTAAAGAAAAAAAATAAGCAAACACGTTTGGTGTTCGCCAAAAGGCATGTGGGAGACTCCCCAAACATATGGAAGAAGGTACTCTGGTCAGATGAGACTAAAATTGAGCTTTTTGACCATCAAGGAAAACGCTATGTCTGACGCAAACCCAACACCTCTCATCACCCCGAGGACACCATCCCCACAGTGAAGCATGGTGGTGGCAGCATCATGCTGTGGGGATGTTTTTAATTGGAAGGGACTGGGAAACTAGCCAGAATTGAAGGAATGATGGATGGCGCTAAATACAGGGAAATTCTTGAGTGAAACCTGTTTCAGTCTTCCAGAGATTTGAGACTGGGACAGAGGTTCACCTTCCACCAGGATAATGACCCTAAGCATACTGCTAAAGCAGCTCCCGAGTGGCGCAGTGGTCTAAGGAACTGCATCACAGTGCTAGCTGTGCCACTAGAGATCCTGGTTCAAGTCCAGGCTCTGGCGCAGCCGGCCGCGACCGGGAGACCCATGGGCGGCGCACAATTGGTCCAGCGTCGTCCAAGGTAGGGGAGGGTTTGGCCGGCAGGGATGTGGGTTCGTTTCCCACGGGGGGCCAGTATGAAAAAAAACCAAAACAAAAAAACATGTATGCATTCAAGAGTGTCTGCTAAATGACTAAAATGTAAAATGCTTAAGGGGAAACATTTAAATGTCTTGGAATGGCCTAGTCAAAGCCCAGACCTCAATCCAATTGAGAATATGTGATATGACTTAAAGATTGCTATACACCAGCAAAACCCATCCAACTTGAATGAGCTGGAGCAGTTTTACCTTGAAGAATGGGCAAAATTCCCAGTGGCTAGATGTGCCAAGCTTATAGAGACTTGCAGCTGTAATTGCTGCAAAAGGTGGCTCTACAAAGTATTGACTTTGGGGGGGTGGGGTGAATAGTTATGCACGCTCAAGTTTTCTGTTTTTTTGTCTTATTTCTTGTTTGTTTCAGAATAAAAAATATTTTGCATCTTCAAAGTGGTAGGCATGTTGTGTAAATCAAATGATACAAACCCCCAAAAAATCAATTTTAATTCCAGGTTGTAAGGCAACAAAATAGGAATACAGTGAGGGAAAAAAGTATTTGATCCCCTGCTGATTTTGTACGTTTGCCCACTGACAAAGACATGATCAGTCTATAATTTTAATGGTAGATTTATTTGAACAGTGAGAGACAGAATAACAACAAAAAAATCCAGAAAAACGCATGTCAAAAATGTTATAACTCGATTTGCATTTTAATGAGGGAAATAAGCATTTGACCCCTCTGCAAAACATGACTTAGTACTTGGTGGCAAAACCCTTGTTGGCAATCACAGAGGTCAGACGTTTCTTGTAGTTGGCCACCAGGTTTGCACACATCTCAGGAGCGATTTTGTCCCACTCCTCTTTGCAGATCTTCTCCAAGTCATTAAGGTTTCGAGGCTGACGTTTGGCAACTCGAGCCTTCAGCTTCTTGAAACCTTCCATATTGACTTAACTTCATGTCTTAAAGTAATGATGGACTGTCATTTCTCTTTGCTTATTTGAGCTGTTCTTCCCATAATATGGACTTGGTATTTTACCAAATAGGGCCATCTTCTGTATACCCTCCCCCTACCTTGTCACTACACAACTGATTGGCTCAAACACATTAAGAAGGAAAGAAATTCCACAAATTAACTTTTAAGAAGGCACACCTGTTAATTGAAATGCATTCCAGGTGACTACCTCATGAAACTGGTTGAGAGAATGCCAAGAGTGTGCAAAGCTGCCATCAAGGCAAAGGGTGTCTATTTGAAGAATCTCAAATATAAAATATATTTTGATTTATTTAACACTTTTTTTGGTTACTACATGATTCCATATGTGTTATTTCATAGCTTTGATGTCTTCACTATTATTCTACAATGTAGAAAATAGTAAAAATAAAGGAAAACCCTTGAATGAGTAGGTATTCTAAAACTTTTGACTGGTAGTTTATATACAAAAGTTTGGGGTCACTTAGAAATGTCCTTCTTTTCCATGAAAACATACATGAAATGAGTTTGAATAGGAAATATAGCAAAATGAGTAGGAAATGTAGTCATTGACAAAGTTAGAAATAATAATTGTGTCCATCAAACTTTGCTTTCATCAAAGAATCGTCCATTTGCAGCAATTACAGCCTTGCAGACCTTTGGCATTCTAGTTGTCCATTTTTTTAGGTAATCTGAAGCGATTTCACCCCATGCTTCCTGAAGTACCTCCCACAAGTTGGATTGGCTTGATGGGCACTTCTTACGTACCATACGGTCAAGCTGCTCCCACAACAGCTCAATAGGGTTGAGATCCGGTGACTGTGCTGGCCACTCCATTATTGACAGAATACCAGCTGACTGATTCTTCCCTAAATAGTTATTGCATAGTTTGGAGCTGTGCTTTGGGTCATTGTCCTGTTGTAGGAGGAAATTGGCTCCAATCAAGCGCCGTCCACAGGGTATGGCATGGCATTGCAAAATGGAGTGATAGCCTTCCTTCTTCAAGATCCCTTTTACCCTGTACAAATCTCCCACTTTACCACCACTAAAGCACCCCCAGACCATCACATTGCCTCCACCATGCTTGACAGATTGCATCAAGCACTCCTCCAGCATCTTTTAATTTGGTCTGCGTCTCACAAATGTTCTTCTTTGTGATCCGAACAACTCAAACTTCGATTTGTCTGTCTATAACACTTTTTTTCCAATCTTCCTCTGTCCAGTGTCTGTGTTCTTTTGCCCATCTTAATATTTTCTTTTTATTGGCCAGTCTGAGATATGGCTTTTTCTTTGCAACTCTGCCTAGAAGGTCAGCATCCTGGAGTCACCTCTTCACTGTTGACGTTGAGACTGGTGTTTTGCGGGTACTATTTAATGAAGCTGCCAGTTGAGGACCTGTGAGGCGTCTGTTTCTCAAACTAGACACTCTAATGTATTTGTCCTCTTGCTCAGTTATGCACCAGGGCCTCCCACTGCTCTTTCTATTCTGGTTAGAGCCAGTTTGCGCTGTTCTGTGAAGGGAGTAGTACACAGCGTTGTACGAGATCTTCAGTTTCTTGGCAATTTCTCGTATGGAATAGCTTTCATTTCTCAGAACAATAATAGACTGACAAGTTTCAGAAGAAAGTTCTTTGTTTCTGGCCATTTTGAGCATGTATTCGAACCCACAATTGCTGATGCTCCAGATACTCAACTAGTCTCAAGAAGGCCAGTTTTATTGCTTCTTTAATCAGCAGAACAGTTTTCAGCTGTGCTAACATAATTGCAAAAGGGTTTTCTAATGATCAATTAGCCTTTTAAAATGATAAACTTGGATTAGCAAACACAACGTGCCATTGGAACTCAGGACTGATGGTTGCTGATAATGGGCCTCTGTACACATATGTAGATATTCCATTAAAAATCAGCAGTTTCCAGCTACAATAGCCATTTACAACATTAACAATGTCTACACTGTATTTCTGATCAATTTGATGTTATTTTAATGGACAAAAAAATTGCTTTTCTTTCGAAAACAAGGACATTTCTAAGTGACCCCAAACTTTTGAACGTTAGTGTATATACACCGGTATACATCATTTTAATAGCAGGACACTGTAAAGTCCATTATCTCTCGGAAGAGTATGAATTAGGCAATTTGAGAAGGTGTGAATCATAAGCAACCTGCCTACACATAGTTTGATGTACAATACCAACATACAGTGAATTCGTAAAGTATTCAGACCTCTTGACTTCTTCCACATTTTCTTACGTTACAGCCTCATTCTAAAATAGATTAAATTGTTTTTTCCCCTCATCAATCTACACACAATACCCCATAATGACAAAGCAAAAATAGGTTTTAAGAAATTTTTGCAAATGTATTACAAATAAAAAACGGAAATATCACATTTACATAAGTATTCAGACCCTTTACTCAGTACTTTGTTGAAGCACCTTTGGCAGCAATGACAGCCTTGAGATGTTAAATGTGCAACCAGAGGGAAAAAAAACTTTACTCCACACACAGAGACGCGTACAAAGCTCTCCCTCGCCCTCCATTTGGCAAATCTGACCATAATTATATTCTCCTGATTCCTGCTTACAAGCAAAAACTAAAGCAGGAAGCACCAGTGACTCGGTCAATAAAAAACTGGTCAGATGAAGCAGATGCTAAGCTGCAGGACTGTTTTGCTAGCACAGACTGGAATATGTTCCGGGATTCTTCCAATGGCATTGAGGAGTACACCACATCAGTCACTGGCTTCATCAATAAGTGCATCGATGACGTCGTCCCCACAGTGACAGTACGTACATACCCCAACCAGAAGCCATGGATTACAGGCAACATCCGCACTGAGCTAAAGGGTAGAGCTGCCGCTTTCAAGGAGCGGGACTCTAACCCGAAAGCTTATAAGAAATCCTGCTATGCCCTCCGACGAACCATTAAACAGGCAAAGCGTCAATACAGGACTAAGATCGAATCGTACTACACTGGCTCCGATGCTCGTCGGATGTGGCAGGGCTTGCAAACTATTACAGACTCCAAAGGGAAGCACAGCCGCAAGCTGCCCAGTGAAACGAGCCTACCAGACAAGCTAAATTACTTCTATGCTCGCTTCGAGGCAAGTAACACTGAAACATGCATGAGAGCATCAGCTGTTACAGATGACTGTGTGATCACGCTCTCTGTAGCCGATATGAGTAAGACCTTTAAACAGGTCAACATTCACAAGGCTGCAGGGCCAGACGGATTACCAGGATGTGTACACAGAGCATGCGCTGACCAACTGGCAAGTGTCTTCACTGACATTTTCAACCTCTCCCTGTCTGAGTCTGTAATACCAACATGTTTCAAGCAGAACACCATAGTCCCTGTGCCCAAGAACACTAAGGTAGCCTGCCTAAATGACTACCGACCCGTAGCTCTCACGTCTGTAGCCATGAAGTGCTTTGAAAGGCTGGTCATGGTTCACATCAACATCATTATCCCAGAAACCCTAGACCCACTCCAATTTGCATACCGCCCCAACAGATCCACAGATGATGCAATCTCTATTGCACTCCACACTGCCCTTTCACACCTGGACAAAAGGAACACCTATGTGAGAATGCTATTCATTGACTACAGCTCAGCGTTCAGCACCATAGTGCCCTCAAAGCTCATCACCAAGCTAAGGACCCTGGGACTAAAAACATTTTACATTTACATTTTAGTCATTTAGCAGACGTTCTTATCCAGAGCGACTTACAGTTAGTTAGTGCTGCTACTCTCTGTTCATTTTCTATTTGCATAGTCACTTTAATAACTCTACCTACATGTACATATTACCTCAATTACCTCGACTAACCGGTGCACCCGCACATTGACCCCCTGTATATAGCCTCGCTATTGTTATTTTACTATTGTTATTTTACTGCTGCTCTTTAATTATTTGTTACTTTTATTTATTTATTTTTTAGGGTAAGTAAGCATTTCACTGTAAGGTCTACAGTCGTGGTCAAAAGTTTTGAGAATGACACAAATATTAATTTTCACAAAGTCTGCTGTCTCAGTTTTTATGATGGCAATTTGCATATACTCTAGAATGTCATGAAGAGTGATCAGATGAATTGCAATTAATTGCAAAGTCCCTCTTTGCCATGAAAATGAACTTAATCCCAAAAACATTTCCACTGCATTTCAGCCCTGCCACAAAAGGACCAGCTGCCATCATGTCAGTGATTCACTCGTTAACACAGGTGAGAGTGTTGACGAGGACAAGGCTGGAGATCACTCTGTCATGCTGATTGAATTAGAATAACAGACTGGAAGCTTTAAAAGGAGGGTGGTGCTTGAAATATTTGTTCTTCCTCTGTTAACCATGGTTACCTGCAAGGAAACACGTGCCGTCACCATTGCTTTGCACAAAAAGGGCTTCACAGGCAAGGATATTGCTGCTAGTAAGATTGCACCTAAATCAACCATTTATCGGATCATCAAGAACTTCAAGGAGAGAGGTTCAATTGTTGTGAAGAAGGCGTCAAGGCGCCCAAGAAAGTCCAGCAAGCGCCAGGACCGTCTCCTAAAGTTGATTCAGCTGCGGGATCGGGGCACCACCAGTGCAGAGCTTGCTCAGGAATGGCAGCAGGCAGGTGTGAGTGCATCTGCACGCACAGTGAGGCAAAGACTTTTGGAGGATGGCCTGGTGTCAAGAAGGGCAGCAAAGAAGCCACTTCTCTCCAGGAAAAACATCAGGGACAGACTGATATTCTGCAAAAGGTACAGGGATTGGACTGCTGAGGACTGGGGTAAAGTCATTTTCTCTGATGAATCCCCTTTCCGATTGTTTGGGGCATCCGGAAAAAAGCTTGTCCAGAGAAGACAAGGTGAGCACTACCATCAGTCCTGTGTCATGCCAACAGTAAAGCACCCTGAGACCATTCATGTGTGGGGTTGCTTCTCAGCCAAGGGAGTGGGCTCACTCACAATTTTGCCTAAGAACACAGCCATGAATAAAGAATGGTACCAACACATCCGCCGAGAGCAACTTCTCCCAACCAACCAAGAACAGTTTGGTGATGACCAATGCCTTTTCCAGCATGATGGAGCACCTTGCCATAAGGCAAAAGTGATAACTAAGTGGCTCGGGGAACAAAACATCGACATTTTGGGTCCATGGCCAGGAAACTCTCCAGACCTTAATCCCATTGAGAACTTGTGGTCGATCCTCAAGAGGCGGGTGGACAAACAAAAACCCACAAATTCTGACAGACTCCAAGCATTGATTATGCAAGAATGGGCTGCCATCAGTCAGGATGTGGCCCAGAAGTTAATTGACAGCATGCCAGGGCGGATTGCAGAGGTCTTGAAAAAGAAGGGTCAACACTGCAAATATTGACTCTTTGCATAAACTTAATGTAATTGTCAATAAAAGCCTTTGACACTTATGGAATGCTTGTAATTATACTTCAGTATACCATAGTAACATCTGACAAAAATATCTCATAACACTGAAACAGCGAACTTTGTGAAGACCAATACTGGTGTCATTCTCAAAACTTTTGAACACGACTGTACACATGTTGTATTCGGCGCATGTGACAAATAAAATGTGATTTGAAATGTGATTTGATTTGATTTGAATCTACTTGGGTATGAGGCTACAAGCTTGGCACACCTGTATTTGGGGAGTTTCTCCTATTCTTTTCTGCAGATCCTCTCAAGCTCTGTCAGGTTGGATGGGGAGCGCCGCTGCACAGCTCTCCAGAGATGTTCGATCGGGTTCAAGTCCGGGCTGTGGTTGGGCCACTCATTCAGAGACTTGTCCCGAAGCCACTCCTGCATTGTCTTGGCTGTGTGCTTAGGGTCGTTGTCCTGTTGTAAGGTGAACCTTCACCCCAGTCTAAGGTCCTGAGCGCTCTGGAGCAGGTTTTCATCAAGGATATCTCTGTACTTTGCTCCATTCATCTTTCCCTCGATCCTGACTAGTCTCCTAGTCCCTGCCGCTGAAAAACATCCCCACAGCATGATGCTGCCACCACCATGCTTCACCGTAGGGATGGTGCCAGGTTTCCTCCAGACGTGACACTTGGCAGTTCAAACTTGGTTTCATCAGACCAGATAATCTTGTTTCTCATGGTCTCAAGAGTCTTTAAGTGCCTTTTGGCAAACTCCAAGCTGGCTGTCATGTGCCTTTTACTGAAGAGTGGATTCTGTCTGGCCACTCTACCATAAAGGCCTGATTGGTGGAGTGCTGCAGAGATGGTTGTCCTTCTGGAAGGTTCTCCCATCTCCACAGAGGTACTCTGGAGCTCTGTCTGAGCAACCATTGGGTTCTTGGTCACCTCCCTAACCAAGGCCCTTCTCCCCGATTGTTCAGTTTGGCCGGGCAGCCAGCTCTGGTTCCAAATTTCTTCCATTTAAGAATGATGGAGGCCACTGTGTTCTTGGGGACCTTCAATGTTGCAGAAATGTTTTGGTACCCTTCCCCAGATCTGTGCCTCGACACAATCCTGTCTCGGAGCTCTACGGACAATTCCTTCGACCTCATAGCTTGGTTTTTGCTCTGACATTAACTGTCAACTGTGGGACATTATATAGACAGGTGTGTGCCTTTCCAAATCATGTCCAATCGATTAAATTTACCACAGGTGGACCTCAATCAAGTTGTAGAAACATTTCAAGGAAGATCAATGGAAACAGGATGCATCTGAGCTCAATTTGAGTCTCATAGCAAAGGGTCTGAATATTTATGTAAATAAGTTATTTCTGTTTTTATTTTTAATTACATTTGCGAAAAGTTCTAAAAACCTGTTTTCGCTTTGTCATTATGGGGTATTGTGTGTAGATTGATTAGGAAAACAATTTATTTAACCCATTTTAGAATAAGGCTGTAACATAACAAAATGTGGAAAAAGTCAAGGGGTCTGAATACTTTCCGAATGCACTGTAGCTACTGTAGTAGGTAAAAGCTGTGTGCTGGAAAACCTAGGTAGAGCATGGGTGGAATAGGCATTGTGGTGCTCGTGAATTTCCTTTATTTTTTGGCTTCAGACCAATGCCTATTCTCACTTAAAACATTGTTTTTTGTTTTTAATTTCCATGGTTTTTACACCGGAAGGTGATTATGCAACATTATTATACAACATAAAAATCAAGCAATAAGGCCCGAGGGGGTGTGGTATATGGCCAATATACCATGGCTAAGGTCTGTCAACATCCCAACCTTGTTTAGCATTAGCTACTCCAAATATGGCATGATTCCACTATTTGTATCAGTTTTAATCCCTTTCAAAAGTATAAGCAGAGTGAGCTGAAGACAGGAGGAGAAATGGAAGTGAATTAGGGCGAAGTATCGGTGGTAGGTGTGGTGAAGTTCTTGGAGCCTGAGGATTGCACCAAGGGTCAGGATAAAGATGAGTATGTGACAGTAGAAGTTTTTGGAAAAAGTGGAACCTTGTCTTTTGGCTGATCCATTTGTGGTTTCAGGGTGGGTGAAAACAGAGTTGGGTGCTGTGGAATTGGTGAGGGTAACCAGAAGTGGTCTTGTGATAATTGTTTGTGTTTCTGCTCGTCAGAGGGAGCAGGCGCTCCGCGTTAAATAAATGGGGTCAAGAGATGTAAATTGTTTTGCGCTCAAGAAAAGGGCGCCATTGAAAGGAGTGATTACTGGGGTAGCGGTAAATGTAAAAGTTTACCAACTGAAGGGGAAGATTCCCGGTGTTTGTGATTCTCGTCGTTTGGTGCGACGCAGACAGGGTGGCGTGAGTGGTGAAACAGAAGAGTCATTGTCTGTTCTTTTGAGTCTTTGCCCGACAAAGTGATGTTAGGATGTATAAGTTATCCTGTACGAGCTTTTGTGCCGAATACATTACGTTGTTACAGGTGTCAAGCTTATGGGCATGTGGCAGTAGTGTGTAGGAGGGAGGTGTGAGAAGTGTGCAGAAGGGCATGAGACAAAGGAATGTGTAGCTTTGGGGAAAGTAGTGGTATGTGTTAATTGTAGGGGTGCCCATGGGGCTGGGGATCAGAAATGTCTTGTGAGAGAGAGGCAGGTTGAGGTTTCCAGGGTTAGAGTAGTGCAGAAGTTGTCATATGCTGAGGCAGTGAGGAAAGTAGAAGAACATGGGTCAAGGGGGAGGGATCCTGAGAGGAGTGGTGTGAGTAGTAGATCTATACCAGTACAGAGGGATAGGCCAACAAGTGATATATGTTTCAGTAAGATTGGATTTTTAGCATTTCTTGCAATGGTTATCAACTGTACTGCAGGGATGGAACATAAGTCGCAGAAAATTGAGGTTGTGGTGGCAGCTGCAGAGAGGTATTTGGGTGTGTGAGACTTGACATCAGAAGAGTTACAGGGTGTGTTAAGTGGTGGTGTCCCATCCTTTCAGGTTGTTGGACTGAGGTAGGACTAAATATATTTAAATAGTGGAGTAGGGTGGTGTTATTTTTTAATATATATATAGTACTTTTTTGTGAGTGTAGTGTTAGAAGGGTGGAAGGGTCATTTATTTTTTGTTTATTTTTGTAATCCAGTCTAGTAGGTGGCGGTAATGCAAAATGTATTGGATGCCAACCGCTGTTAAACCTCATCGAAGAAGAAGAAGATGAGACCAGGCTGCAACACAGCATGTCATATATGCAGTGATTTTGATGTTGTTGTTTTACCCTGGTGCACCGTGTGTAGCCCCCTGACTACTTTTTACTTGTGCATGGCGACTTCAGATTTTCTGTGAACTTGACACTGTTGATCAGTCAGCACAAACTTGGATTATAAGTATAACAAGACAGCAGGAGAAAGAACCTATGCGTTTGAAACAGTGATGCTGTAACTCGAGTCTGGTAAGTTGATGCTAGCGTGCACAACTGAGGTTCTGTTTACATGTGCGTTTGGGGTTGAACCATTTACTATATGCGGTTCATAACTAGCTTACTGTCTTTTAACAAAACAATTTGTTTGCTCCGCTATGGCTTGTGTGGTCTTGGTTGTTCTTCGAGGAAACGTAGCGTAGCTAACTGCAGTGTTTGTCCTGTCTGAAATCTGGCTACCTCATCTTACCATACTACGCTTGGTCTGTGCAATGCAAATGAACATGAGTAGCGTGCCAGTTTCCCAAAGTTTGGCGGTTTTAAACTTAACGTAACTAGCTAGTTACGTTTTGTGTAAGAAAGTATGATCTATTGTGGTGCATGAACTGGCCATACACGTGATCTAACATTACAATCTTAAGGGTACTAAGGTTAATATTGTCGCGTCTATAATCTACTTCCCCCACCTGGTTTTATTCCCTCATCACATGTAGCTCACAAGTATCCTCATCTCATCCCATTCTCGATCTTCATTCTCTCATTCTCTCCATCATTCTCTCCTCTGCCTCCTGTCCAATTTTGCTGCTCTCCTCTACCATTCATCTCTCTCTCTTCGGCACTCCACGTCTCCTAATCACGCAGTCTCTCATTCTCTCCTTCTCTCCACCCATCTATCCATCCACCTATCTATTTTCTAGTCACCTCTGGTGACACAATTTCCACTCCCCCCATTCACATGGAAAAGCAACCAAATACCCAGAAACAAATTAAATGGGAGATATAAATCTATATTCAAGAGTCTCCTAACCACCCACCTCCCTGTGGAATCAATATATTGTCTGTCAGTGTATATGTTCCCCTCCTAACCCTAAACTATGGGCCCTACCAGTGGAAATTGGACTCCCTCCCGACTAAATAGATTAGCTACGTCTCTTTGTTGGTTGGTATTGTGTTGAATGCAAAACACCTGAACAAAAGATAATAGTGTCCTGCCGATCCTCACAAAACATCTCCAGGAAAATACAGCAGCTAAGTGGGTTGCAAATCAATGCTGGGTCCTACCTACAATTTCCTAGCCCCCAGAGCCCCCAGAGCCCCCCCCCCCCAGGGACTTCTAACAGGCAAATTTACCCCATCCACCAATCCACCACCGACAACATGCTGCTTTGACTCCAGTCTTTTTACAGAGGAGTAGAAATCGGAGAAGAGATGTATTTATGTCCTTTCCACCCTCCGAGGGGTCCTCAGCAGAAAATGCAAAGCTGACAAATTACATGAGCAGTTATGAGCACACGCTGATGCAATAGCCAGATGCATTTCCACACACACACCCACGACACAGCAGTAGAGATGTGGTGGTGGTATACACTACATGTAGTGAGTATAGTAACAGACTTAATCAAAGGCAAATTGAATGATGGCGTAGCGAGCGAGGCCAACACGAGATTGACCCACATCAGGTGATCTGAGAGAGACGCCCTGACAGGTTCCTCACATGACGGCGGGCTCCAGCTGGGCGTAACGATGGCAACAGAGTAAACCAAACGTGAGAGGGAGTAGAGAGAGACAGAGAGAGATTGTGTGTGCATGTGCTCTGTTGTGTTGTGTGCGCGCGTGCGTGGCAGTCAGATGCTGTTTGATGATGCTGCAGGCAGGGAAGGCAGCTACTCCAAATAGGTTTTTATCTGTGTCTGACAGATTTGTGTTCCTATCCACCAGGGAGCCTCAATCACCACTCTTCACTACCTAGCAAACTATCGCTACCTATGTGGAACAGTCAGCCTCACTGATTAGCAAGTCAAGTGTGGTAGAACATACTACCACCACTATCACTGTTACTACCCTACTAGGAGTACTGGGACCATAGCCTTGTATTACCAGACTGATGACCGCTACGTGAATCATTTATCTAAGCTTGCAAGAGGCTACTGGGACCTATAGTGAACCTATAATATAATAATATAAATTATATTATACTTAAAAGGAGGTTTGATTTTCACATACATAAAAAAACATTGGGGTTGTCCATTGGGGTTAACACTGTTCTGCACAACTAGGATGCAAATGAACTAGTTTAGGGGCGTTCAACCACCTTGTCATGTCTCACTGCCATACTGTATTAACAGTAGTCTCTATATTAACTTGTCACAAAGATATTCTATCATGAAGACGAGAGGCCTTGCCTGAGGCTGGGCGAGATTGAGTGTGACACAAGCACACGTACGCACATACACACGTACACACACACACTGGGAGAGATTGAGTGTGACTGATAGCACGGTGAGTGACCTCGTCTTCAGGTCTCTACAGTTCTACTTCTGCAGGGTGAGTTTTATAACAGGCTAGCACTGCTGCTGTGTGTTCCGCCAGGTCAACCGTGATACAAGTCAGTATTCGACGTCCATCCATGTCTGAGGACGTCTGGAGATTACGTGGAAACCGGCCACTAGGGGCAACAGTGAGCACTGTTACCTTCAAGTAGTTTTCGGATTTGCTAGGACGTTGTGGACAAGGATGGCGGATGCTTCTTGTGCCAATGGTTGCATTTTTTAATCGAGCGATAGAAAGTTGTTTTTGAGATTTCTGTTTTAAGCCTATCCCAAACCTTAACCCTTACCTTAACCATTTGGAGTTAATGCCTAACCTTAAGATTTCGAAAGTTAATGCCTAAACTTCACCCTAACCTTAAAAATGTGGAGTTAATGCCTAAACTTAACCTTAAACACTTTGAAATTTTACATTTGAGAAACATGGATGAACGTCTAATTCTGACGTGAGACTGTGAGAACTAGTTTGTGTGTGTATGTGTGTGTGTGTTTCCAGGTTAGCACTGCTGCAGCTCGTGTAGTCTGGAGTATAAATAGAAACTGAGTTTGACCCAGACTCACCACGCTCGGCCGGCTCTCTCTCTCGCTCTCTCTCTCTATTTCGCTCTTGCTCTCTCTCTCCCTCCCTCTTTCTTTCTCTCGCTCTACACACACACTCTCCCTCAATACACACAGTTCTCCCCACCCCTCCCTAAAACTGGCAGTCATACCTAATCCCTCTCCAGCCTGGGTAATCCAGGACAATCCCAGGCTAATCCTGCTTTAATCTGGGCTACTCCTTAGCTGGGGCTCACCCCAACACCGCAGCGACAGGACACAGATTGGTCGATCAGTAGGATCATGACGATTTTGAGTGGAAACAGTGACTATGACGATGATATGTGACAGAAATGGTGGGACGGTTTTATTGGTAAACCGCTGGGAACAAAAAACAAGCGCAGGTTGCTTGACTGGCCTGGCTGGACATATGGACAGCTTGACCTATCCACGTCACGAGGTCCCTGTTGATACCTCTTCTCTGAGGAAAACATGTTTTTCACTGCTAGCGTTACACAACTGCCAGTTTCAAATCAGTATGCAGCCATATCTTAACAGATGTACCATGTCTCTATGTTATCAGTCCTGATCCTGGTGGGGAATCAACTACAGAAACATATAACAGTTGTTCTAGCCTGGTCCCAGATCTGTTTGTGCTGTCTTGCCAACTTTAACTGTATGGTCACTGACCAGACTACAGTTGTTTGTGAAGAGAATGCAATGCCGTGAGACACCAGTGATCTCTGGCCAATCAGCTCAATCTATTTATTGGACATTGATCCTGATGCCACAATAAGGTCTTAAGAAGCCTTGATGAAGAGTCTCCTTAATGCCGGGTCAAGGAGGCTGAGACATTTTCACCGCAGACAGACTGATCCCAATCAGACAGATAGTCCCTTTGGCATACGGACAGTACCTTCCAATAATAAGGTTTGATTGGGACATACATCACTCTAAGATCATTATGTACAAGAAAGACAGCTCGTACAGTATATTGTGTTTTGAAGAGCTGTTGATATACAGGGAATCCATTTTTAATCAAGCATCATTTGGACCACTATCTATGGGCACTTCTTTAAACATCTGGGAGCATCTAGTTTGCTGGTTTTCTCCTTGGTTTATATACCCTGCATTTGCTTGATTTTGGTACTAGCTATAAACATTTGGCACAGAGGAACTAGCTAATCATCAGAGAGTACTGTACTGTAGGCTGAACTGAAAACCACAAGGAAGCCATGTTGATTTACTCTCCCTGTCACAGGTCTGAAAACGTGTGGAACAGGTTGTTGCCTCTGCATCTCACCGACTGGACGTTTTTATATTATATCTTTTACCACACTATCCTCAGTGGAGAACTCTGTGGAACGGGGAGGTTCTTTAGAGAATTCACTGGAACTTTATTCCATTTTTTTCTGTTGCTTTCACATTTTAACGCTACGCATTCCGAAGTGTTCTAGAATTCAGAGCATTTCGTTTTACATACTGTGCATGTGGACGGTGTTCTACTAGATGTGGTTTAGATGGAATACGGACAGTCCATACTAACCCTGAGTGTTCCGGGGGATTGTTCTAAAGGAGCGTTCTTCAGAGCATTATAGTAGGACTAGAGAAAAGCGGTTGATTTTCCACCATGCTCCAACCATTATTTATTCATGCTCCAACCATTATTAACCGTCATTATGCACAGTCTGCCCTGTCAATGTGTGTGTGTTTTTTTTTTTACTATCCTTGTGAGGACTTCTGGTACCCACAAGGATAGTAAAACAAGAAAAATTGTGGGGACATGCTATTTTAGGCTTATGGGTTAGGGTTACAATTAGGGTTAGAAGTTAGGGTTAGGTATAGTTTTAGGGTTTTGGGGTTATGGTTAGGTTAAGGGTTCAAGTTAGGGTTAGGATTAGATTTAGGGTTAGGGGTTAGGGAACATAAGATTTTGGATGGGAATAAATGATTTGGTCCCCACAAGGATAGCAATACAAAACTGTGTGTGCGTGTGTGTCATTATGCACGGTCGGTGCTGTCAATGGGTAGTATCTCTCTAGTCTACACTCCGTGCCATAGCATTTATTTGATCATAAGCAGCAGTGGAGGCATGGAGGGAGACGATAAAAGCTGCTGACGGCTGCATGTGTTCATTGTGGAGAGAGAGGCTTTCTTTCTGTAGGCGGGGAGAGAGAGAGAGAGCAGGAGCCAGATTGTGCTGTGCTGGAATGGCTCTCCTCCCCTCTTCTCTTGCCTGCCTCTATTCTGCTAAGCCTGTCTGGAGGCGATCGATGGGAATCAGTCGACGCTAAAGACCCACTTCCTGTGACTGATGTCACGGGCAGTGCTTGTCTCTTTGAAGGGAAATAAAGGACTGGGAGGCTCATGGATTAATGTAAGACGGGGAAGAGAAGGTGATGGAGAAGAGAAGGGGAAGGTGTAGTTGGGGGAGGGGAGAAGAGAGCGATACAATGCTCTGGTAGATTGAAGGGAAATAATAATAGGTCAACACAAGCAGCAGTATACAAGGTTGTTCTAAAGATACATGGGTTATGGTGGGAGTGGGAGTGTCACATGTCAGTTTGCAAACAATGTAATACAATTTTTTTTTAAACATTGAGTTAATAAAGCCTCTCTTTTTTGCTTTCTTGATTAAGGCAGGTCCAAAATGCAGGTGTTTCAGCCTAGCTCAGTGCTTTCTGTGGTGGTGGGGCAGCCAGCGGAAAATACGGAGCGTAGGGGTTGGTAATGTTCTCTAGTTGCGCCGTGATTGGCTCAGTGTTCTGTCACTCATGGGGACACTACGTCACCGCCAAATCTAAGGGTAGAGCTCGAAAATTCAAGCCCCTTGGGTTTTGCCATAGAGTTACATTAGAAGTGCCCATCCAATAAGGCTCAAGGTCATTGGCCACAGATAAAATGACGTCAAATCACATTATATCTACAGTAGCTTTGATTGGACTGATCACGTCAACATCATACTTTCAAAATCTTAGCTAGCTGTCATTATCATGAATCAAGTCAACAATCTACTGGCAAATCCTTGTCATATGAAGAGAAATAATGAAGAGAAATTATAGATAAAACGTATCGGTGCTCATTGGCCATTGGACATAAACATTACACAACAAGTTGGAAATCGCAAATTCAACAATGAGTGGTTTGGAAGGAATCAGTGGCTTAATGCAAGCATTGCAAAGCAATCACTAGCCTGCTATTCAGTGGAGTGGGTGTGTGGTCTGTTCCCAATTCTCGGTTTAAGGTTCTCTTTTCCAAGCTTAAAATGATAAACATTCAACATTGGCCATGCTGTCAATCCAGCATGATTTCTGCCGTGCTCAAAACAACTGTTAACTCAGAACTGGGAAATCTGACCTCAGTGAGTTTAAGACAACTGGGAACTCAGGAAAAAAACGAGCTCCGACTGGGAAAATACGCTTTGAACGGTCATCCAACTCGGAATTGTAAGTCAGGAACTCGGGACGCTTTCTAGAGCTACAACCTGAAGAACAGATGTCTTGAAAGCACCATAAATCGAGAGAATGCCAGACTTTGATGACAAAGTTTGATGACAAAATTTACCCATGGAGGACCGCCACGCCACCTTCCTGTTCAAGTGAGCACAGCACAACAAGGTGAGTCCAAAAATGTATTGTATGCTGCTGCATAAATTATGTAATATGCCAGGGAGATATGTATACTGTAGCTAAGAAAGTAATACTAAGTGTATGTTGTGTAGTAAGCTGTTAGTAGCCCCTAATCATTTGGTCTATTTTCCCCTCTTAATTTCGCCTACTGTTCTGACTTGGTGGTGCACATGTAGCCTATAACCTGTTTTAGAGAAATGTAATCATTGAATATTGTAAGAGCTTTCATTGTCTGCTTATATGTCCCCTTTATTTATCCTGCAGTTCTGATTTGGTGTACAGGGAGAACACTGTAAGAAAGGCTCATGTTCTGAATTCTGTCGCTGTACATTTCAAAAGTGCTGAACAAATAGTTATATTGACTATGTCCGTCCTAGCTCGCTCATTAATGTCTTAATCGAAATTAAGGATTGCCTCTTATCCGCTTGTCGTCCCCTTATGCTATAGTTTGTACATCTCAATTGTCAGTAGAAACCACATTTGTTTAAGCAAGTCAGCCATATCAACTATGTTTTTTTTAAAGGCAGTAAATGAGGCTGAATGAACTGTTTCGCTGCCAGACAAGGCTCCGCTGATAGCCAGGTGTAGCTGTGGTAAGGTGTTGGGACTGCTGTTGGGACTCTGCTGTTGGGACAGCTTTATAGAGGCCCTAACAGTTTGTGGGCACCGTTTGTCACCGTTATAGTGCAATTAATGTATTGTTTAGTGTTGTGTTGTGTAGTGGCTTTGCTGGCATGCATCCACCCCCCAAAAAAATGGTTTGCCCCACCAAGATTTACATGCTAAAATCGCCACTGGCTGTCATAGTAGAGATAGCAGTAGTAGTAGTTAGGGTTGAATGGCGGGAACCTGGTTACCTAGATTTACTGGGATTTACCGCCCAAAACCACTCCCTTTTCCCGGGATAAATAACTGCGAGAAACCAGTTAATTATAATAAAGTATCTATATGAACAGCATGGCATGAAATGGAACTGTTAAATTGTATGTTATGTATAAATCGGGCTTCTCTACGGCCTCTGCATGATGAATCAACGATCAGGGTGGGAACAGACAGCCCATCTCAGTATGGAGCGCAGTTCACATCTCATCATGGTCACTTTTTTCCTTGTGACAGGTAGGCCTACATTTACTGCAGCATAGTCTATGCTACAGTAATATAATGACCAAATGCACGTCTAATTTACCCATCTCATCTGGCTTTCGGGGGCCACCTTGTTTTTTAATTGTAAAGCAGCAGTTTTAAAGCAGCCTATTACTCGAATATCGTCTTTCTCTCTCTCCATCAACTCCATTCAAATTGCATCCAAAATAGATCATCCTGTTCTAGATTGATATAGCCCTATATATAGATGTCCTAGCCTACCTCTTTCAGGTAATACATTCAATGCAGTATTAGCCTTATATTTAGCTAATTCATGATGGGTTATGCATAATAAGCTTCATACTTACAGACTCTGTCTCTTGCGCGATACGCAAGCACCTGTGCTCCGCTGGCCTCTCCTTAAAAAATGCTCCTTAGCTCTTGGAGTCCCATGCAGGAAAAGCTAGACTAGAATAGCTTGCTGGATATTATTTTCTTAGCATTTCTTATAGCAATAGACAATTCGAAGAGGGAAGCAAGCTTTTTTTTTTGCTGAATGTTAAATACAGCAGCCAATAGAACTCACAGGTAAGAAAGAAGAGAGAACTTGCGATGGTGGTAGGCTATAGCAGTTATTTATTCAGACCCATAACCATTCAATATTCGTGAAGAGAAAAGAAAGCCTTCTGCATCTAATTCTAGTCCTATATTATTTAAGGATGTCATTAGAATGATGAAGATAAGGACAACAAAACTTATTTCATTTAACTGTTGAAAGCGAGGGAGGAATGAAGCAACAATAGAGAAAGAGGAGGTAGGCTAATAGCATTAGGGGAAATATTATGAAAGGTATATACAGTACCAGTCAAAGGTTTGGACACACCTACTCATTCAAGGGTTTTTCTTTATTTTTACTATATTCTACATTGTAGAATAATAGTGAAGACATCAAAACTATGAAATAACACATATGGAATCATGTAGTAACCAAAAAAGTGTTAAATAAATCAAAATATATTTTAGATTTTAGATTCTTCAAAGTAGCCACCCTTGGCCTTGATGACAGATTTGCACACTCTTGGCATTCTCTCAACCAGCTTCACCTGGAATGCTTTTCCAACAGTCTTGAAGGAGTTCCCACATATGCTGAGCACTTGTTGGCTGCTTTTCCTTCACTCTGCGGTCTAACTCATCCCAAACCATTTAAATTAGGTTGAGGTCTTTCACGCCTGCATCCGCTCCCCCTCCCTGGCGCTCGAGGGTTCCAGGCTGCCCATCATTACGCACACCTGTTACCATCATTACGCGCATCCGCGCTCATTGGACTCACCTGGACTCCTTCACTTTGTTGATTGCCCCTTCTATATCTGTCTGTTCCCCAGTTTGATCCCTGTGTCTGCATTGATGTTGTTTCGTTTCCCCTGTCCAGACGCTGTCCGTGTTTTGTTCCATGTCTTTTATTTATTAAATTATCACCCTGTACTTGCTTCCCGTCTCCCAGCATCTATCGAACCAAGATCGTCACAGAATGCAGACACCAATATTGGAAGCATCAGGACTTTTTTTTTGGTTGGGGTTGGTGAAGTCGGGTCCGGGAGCCGCGGACGAAGGAACCGGGGGTGCCTCAGCCGGCTCATCAGGCTCCCACGCCTCGGCCGGCCAGTCAGGCTCGACAGGTTCCCGCTCCCTCGGCCGGCTCGTGTCCTTTAGTAGTGGTTTCTTTGCAGCAATTTGTCCATGAAGGCCTGATTCACGCAGTCTCCTCTGAACAGTTGATGTTGAGATGTGTCTGTTACTTAAATTCTGTGAAGCATTTATTTGGGCTGCAATTTCAGAGGCTGGTAACTCTAATGAACTTATCCTCTACAGCAGAGGTAACTCTGGGTCTTCCTTTCCTGTGGCGGTCCTCATGAGAGCCAGTTTCATCATAGCGCTTGATGGTTTTTGCAACTGCACTTGAAGAAACTTTCATAGTTCTTCACATTTTCCGGATTGACTGACCTTCATGTCTTAAAGTAATGATGGACTGTCGTTTCTCTTTGCTTATTTGAGGTGTTCTTGCCATAATATGGACTTGGTCTTTTATCAAATAGGGCTACCTTCTGTATACCACCCCTACCTTGTCACAACACAACTGAGAAGGAAAGAAATTCCACAAATTAACTTTTAATAAGGCACACCTGTGAATTGAAATGCATTCCAGGTGACTACCTCATGAAGCTGGTTGAGAGAATGCCAAGAGTGTGCAAAGCTGTCATTAAGGCAAAGGGTGGCTACTTTAAAGAATATCATATATAAAATATATTTTTATTTGTTTAACACTTTTTTGGTTACTACATGATTCCATATGTGTTATTTCATAGTTTGTCATGTCTTCACTATTATTCTACGATGTACAAAATAGTAAAAATAAAGTAAAACCCTGGAATGAGTAGGTGTCCAAACTTTTGACTGGTACTGTATGCATCAGCCTACCAACTATGTATACAAATAGGCCCAATGATATTTCAAAATTGTAATCATATTCGCTAGCCTATACTTGTAACTTTGTAGAACGCATGTTATTTTCTGCTTTATCATGGTTTAAATGATGTGCGTAATTCCAGTCCATATAATACAGGCTATTTTCATTTATTTACCCAAGAGCGCATATAGCTAGCTACATCTATGGGCTTTTATGTTTTTTTGTCGTGCGTAATGTGCCTATATAATAATATAATATAATATGCCATTTAGCAGACGCTTTTATCCAAAGCGACTTACAGTCATGCGTGCATACATTGTTTGTGTATGGGTGGTCCCGGGGATCGAACCCACTACCTTGGCGTTACAAGCGCCATGCTCTACCAGCTGAGCTACAGAGGACCGTATATATCATATACAGTGCATTCGGAAAGTATTCCGATCCCTTGACTTTTTCCACATTTTGTTACGTTACAGCCTTATTCTGAAATGGATTAAAATGTTTATTTTTTTCCCTCATCAATCTACACAAAATACAGCATAATGACAAAGCAAAAACTGTTTTTAGACATTAAAATATATATATTTTTAAACTGAAATCACTTAAGTATTCAGAACCTTTACTCAGTACTTTGTTGAAGCATCTTTGGCAGCGATTACAGACTCAAGTCTTCTTGGGTATGACGCTACAAGCTTGGCACACCTGTATTTGGGGAGTTTCTCCCATTCTTCTCTGCAGATCCTCTCAAGCTCTGTCAGGTTGGATGGGGAGCGACGCTGCACAGCTATTTTCAGGTCTCTCCAGAGATGTTAAATCGGGTTCAAGTCCAGACTCTGGCTGGGCCACTGCGTTGTCTTGGCTGTGTGCTTAGGGTCGTTGTCTTGTTGGAAGGTGAACCTTAGCCCCTGTCTGAGGTCCTGAGCACTCTGAAGTAGGTTTTCATCAAGGATCTCTCTGTACTTTTATCCGTTAATCTTTCCCTCGATCCTGACATGTCTCCCAGTTCCTGCCGCTGAAAAACATCCCCACAGCATTATGCTGCCACAACCATGCTTCACCGTTGACGCTTGGCAATCAGGCCAAAGAGTTCAATCTTGGTTTCATCAGACCAGATAATCTTGTTTCACATAGACAGAGTCCTTTAGGTGCCTTTTGGCTGAGGAGTGGCTTCCGTCTGGCCACTCCACCATAAAGGCCTGATTGGTGGAGTGCTGCAGAAATAGTTGTCCCTCTGGAAGGTTCTCCCATCTCCACAGAGGAACTCTGGAGCTCTGTCAGAGTGACCATCGGGTTCTTGTTCACTTCCCTGACCAAGGCCCTTCTCCCCCGATTGCTCAGTTTGGCTGGGCGGCCAGCTCTAGGAAGAGTCTTGGTGGTTCCAAACTTTAAGAATGATGGAGGCCACTGTGTTCTTGGGGACCTTCAATGCTGCAGAAATATTTTTGTACCCTTCCCCAGATCTGTGCCTCGACACAAACCTGTCTCAGAGCTCTACGGACAATTCCTTTGACCTCATGGCTTGTTTTTTGCTCTGACATGCACTGTCAACTGTGGGACCTTATATAAACAGGTGTGTGCCTTTCCAAATAATGTCCAATCAATTAAATTTACCACAGGTGGACTACAATTAAGTTGTAGAAACATCTCAAGGATGATCAATGGAAACAGGATGCATCTGAGCTCAATTTCGAGTCTCATAGCAAAGGGTCTGAATACTTATGTAAATGTAATATTTCTGTTTTAATACATTTTCAAATTATGGGGTATTATGTGTAGATTGATGAGGAATGTAATGGTAGTGGTAATAATAGCAGCAGTAGAAGTAGTAACTGTTCCAGAAGTGTTAAGGTTCTAGCTGATGTAGCAGTGGTGAGGTCTGTCTATGAGAGAAGTACAGTCCCAATCATCTTGTCTTCTTCAGTGTTGTAGGCAGCAAAGGGACTGGAGCCATGCCAGCCCTACGCTCCTCAGCCCCTCAGGTGACAGCAGGCCTTTCACTCCCCCTACACTGCTCTGGGGAGGGAGGAGAGTTGGGAGGGAGGGAGGGAGGAAGGGCGAGAGGGAGGGAACTGAGAGGCTAACCTGAGGGAGATCTGGGAGAGGTAAGCAGGATGGGAGCCTGTAAATCTTAGGGGCAGACAGCGAGCCCAATCCCCACCAGACCCTCTACTAATTGGAGCTACCGGCCTGAAAACTGCTCTGAGAGAGGAGGGACGGATGGAGGGATGGACATTGAGGAAAGGAGTGGACATATAGAGGGAGAGCCCAGGGGCGGGAGGGAGAGGAGGATGAGGGAAGATAAAAATAGAGCTGGGCAGATTAAGGAGCATCTGAAAGCGGGGCAGGGGATCGGAAAGTCCTCCCTGCGTTCCAGCTACTGTGGCGCTGGGCTGTTACTGTGCTGCCCAGTCGTCAGGGTATCGCGGCCAGCTCTGGGCTCTGAGTGGCAATAATGGGTTTACAGCCAGGCCTCTTCCCACCCACTACTACTCCTAATATCTACCTGTAGGCAATCCCACCTGGAGAACAGCGAAGCGCCTCCCTGAGCTTTCACACCATGCCAGGTGGAACGAGGAGAGGAGACACCTTTGGGAGCTCACACCTCTGTCACCAGTGGGAGCTCATGGCTCAGTCAGAGAAAGCTGAGTCCAGGTGAAGCGAGGAGACACCTTTGGGAGCTCAAGGCTCCATAACACCTGAGAGAGAGAGCTGAGAAACAGGCCACGTCATCACACCTAAAGACCGAGACACCTGGCACTGTGTCTCTGGAGAGACCATCACTTCACTACTCTACACCATCAGATCTATGTTCAAACTGAGGCTAACGTTTCAGAATCAGATGACTCAAAAATATAAAAATAACAAAATACCAAATGGACAGCTCCAGAATGCTTTCCCCTTTCCAGGAGTCCCTCATCTTATACGGTATCTTAGTAACGGTTGCCATTCAAATAAAATAAAATAAAATTGTATTTGTCACATACACGTGTTTAGCAGATGTTATTGCGGGTGTAGCGAAATGCTTGTGCTTCTAGCTCCGACAGTGCAGTAATATCTAACAAGTAATATCTAACAATTTCCAACATATACGCATACACACAAATCTAAGTAAGGAATGGAATTTAAGAATATATACATATATGGACAAGCAATGACAGAGCGGCATGGACTAAGATACAGTAGAATATTATAGAATAGAATACAGTATATACATATGAGATGAGTAGTGCAAGATATGTAAAAATTATTAAAGTGACTAGTGTTCCATTTCTTAAAGTGGCCAGTGATTTCAATAGGCAGCAGTAGCCTCTAATGTGCTAGTTATGGCTATTTAACGTTCTGATGGCCTTGAGATAGAAGCTGTTTTTCAACTGTTTTTAGGTGCCAAGCTCTGTCAAGGCTCTGTTGCGCCTTCTTCACCACACTGTCTGCGTGGGTGGACCATTTCAGTTTGTCAGTGATGTGTACGCCAAGGAAATTGAAGCTTTCCACCTTCTCTACTGCGGTCCTGTCGATGTGGATAGGGAGGTGCACCCTCTGCTGTTTCCTGAAGTCCACGATCATCTCCTTTGTTTTGTTGACGTTGAGTGAGAGGTTATTTTCCTGGCACCACACTCCCAGGCACCACACTCCCATAGAAAGAAATCAATTGATAGAAGGCTACATCTTCCAATAGGCTTTGGTAAAACATTACGCCCAAAGAATGTCATATCATTGTCACATAATTTTACCCTCCCTCTGAATCCTGGGTGGGTGATGTGTACATAATCATCAACCATGTCACATGCTAATTGTTCCCCGTGTCTCTGAGAGGAGAAACCTGATCTCTACAACGAGGCACAACACAAAGACACTGCTTCATAAACTCAAACATGATAACTCCACCCAGAGAAAGAGAGAACTACGTTATTTCAGCACATACAAATACCGCTCTACCTCAACACTAAATGGTTAAAATGTAGTTTTTCTTCAGACTGTCAACTCTATGAAATGCATTAAAATGTGTCAAAAATGTTATCTTTCTTGAAAATGGTTTGCAAATGGAAAATTCACGCTCATACCTTGGAGAGGCTCAGATATTTGTTATTTCTCACACTGCTTTTGTTAGTCATACACTGTTAATAAAGCAAGCAGAAACACACACACACACACACACAAATATAGAAAAATTCTATACCATACACATATTTTTTTTTATGACTACCTCATCTCTGTACCACATACATTCAATTATCTGTATGGTCCCTCAGTTGAGCAGTGAATTTCAAACACAGATTCAACCACAAAGACAAGGAAGGTTTTCCAATGCCTCGCTAAGATGGGCCCTTATTGGTAGATGGGTAAAAATAAAAAAAGCAGACATTGAATATCCCTTTGAGCATAGTGAAGTTATTAATTACACTTTGGATGGTGTATCAATACACCCAGTCACTACAAAGATACAGGCGTCCTCACTAACTCAGTTGCCGGAGAGGAAGGAAACCACTCAGGGATTTCACCATGAGGCCAATGGTGACTTTAAAACAGTTGTAGAGTTTAATGGCTGTGACAGGAGAAAACTGAGGATGGATCAACAACATTGTAGTTACTCCACAATACTAAACTAAATGACAGAGGGAAAAGAAGGAAACCTTGCAAACAGGATCCAAAACATGCATCCTGTTTGCAATAAAACTGCAATAAATGTGGCAAATAAATTAACATAAAATGAATACAAAGCGTTAATTTTGGGGCAAATCCAACAAAACATATCACTGAGTACCACTCTTCATATTTTCAAGCATGTTGGTGGCTGCATCATGTTATGGGTATACTTGTCATCAACAAGGACTAGGGAGTTTTTCTAGATAAATTCTAGCAAAATCCTAGAGGAAAACCTGGTTCAGTCTGCTTTCCAACAGACACTAGGAGACAAATTCACCTTTCAGCAGGACAATAACCTAAAACACAAGGCCAAATATACACTGGAGTTGCTTACCAAGATGACATTGCATTTTCCCGAGTGGCCTAGTTACAATTTTGACTTAAATCTGCTTGAAAATCTATGGCATGACTTGAAAAGGTTTGTCTAGCAATGATCAACAACCAATTTGACGAATTGTACAATATTGTACAATCCAGGTGTGCAAACCTCTTAGAGACTTACCCAGAATGAATCACAGCTGTAATCACTGCCAAAGGTGATTCTAACATGTATTGATTCAGGGATGTGAATTCTTATGTAAATAAGATATTTCAGTATTTTATTTTCAATAAATGTGCAAAACATTCAAAAACATGTTTTCACTTTGTCATTATAGGGTATTGTGTGTAGATGGGTGAGAATGACAAAACATCTAAATTTAATCCATATAGAATTCAGGCTGTAAACACAACAAAATGTGGAATAAGTCAAGGGGTATGAATACTTTCTGAAGGCACTGTACACACATACACACACACACTCCTCTCGTACTCTGTTAGCCTGGCACGCTGGGTCTGCTCATTACTACAATGCCAAGCTACCAGTTGCTAAGGAGACCTGTGGGAGAGGGAGGGTTCCTGTTGCCATGGTAGCAACCCTGCTTCCTGCCAACTCTCTTCCCCCATGAGACATGACCATAGTAGACGGACAGAAAGAAAGGAGAGAAGACAGAGGGAGGAATACAGAGTAGAGAATGGAGTAAAGAATGAGAGAGAGAGAGAGAGAGAGAGAGAGAGAGAGAGAGAGAGAGAGAGAGAGAGAGAGAGAGAGAGAGAGAGAGAGAGAGAGAGAGAGAGAGAGAGAGAGAGAGAGAGAGAGAGAGAGAGAGAGGCTGGAGGGGGGGTTATGGTTTAAGATGTTGAAAGAGAAGCAGTTGGTTGCATGACACGTGGTTGTCCGGGGGGGGGGGAACTACAAACAACAAGAAGGAAAGAGGCTGAAATAAATAATGCCGAAGTGAAAATGTATGAGGTGAAAGGAGAAAGAGAGGGAGCCACTGAAAGAAAAAGTATTTTGAAAGAGCAAGTGTTGTGTTCCTCTGTCAGCTTGTGAACAACATGGCTGCCGAGTCCACCACAACCAGTTCCAGGCACTCAAGACGACACTACAACCACACACACACACACACATAGCCATGTCCTGGAGTGAACCTGAACCCCTCAGTTCACAATGTGTGCACTAGCTCTGACAGAGCTTTGGAGGAGGACTCACACAATACAGAACACATCCGTCATGGAAAACTATGCCTTGTAGAGTCTGAGTGGTGTAATAAACAAAGGAATAAGAGCGAGAGAAGGAGAGAGAGGGGATGAAGAGAGGGAGAAGATGATTAAATTGATTGGAAAGGCATGGGGGGGGTTGGTTACATGGAGAGGGTCATGTAATGCAAAGAAGAGAGAGAGAGAACTCCTACGTCTCAACATTCACATTAGCCTTATTGGCCTGAAAGAAAACATAACTGTTCCCATCCTCTCTCTCTCTCTCTCTCTCTCTCTCTCCTTCTCTGTCTCTCATTAAATTATTATTCTCACTGCTTATTACTTATATACTCACAACAGGAGGCAGACAATGTGTTTTGGTATGTAAAATGCACACGCTCAAATCTCATAAAATGCATTCCTGCAGAAGACAATAAGAACAGGATAGAGACTACAACAGAGACTACAATTGACTTCAATAGACTACAAGAGAGATACAATAGACTACAGTATAGCCTACAGTAGAGACTACAATAGAGACTACAATAGACTACAGTATAGCCTACAATAGAGCCTACAATAGAGCCTACAATAGACTACAATAGACTACAATAGAGATTACAATAGAGACTACAATAGACTACAATAGAGACTACAACATAGACTACAATAGGCCAACTCTTTAAGTCTTCTAATCATCCTAACACCACCATCACCATCCATACACAAACATGCACGCACAAACACAAACGCACACGCAGACACACACAAACACACACACACACAACACAAACACACATGCTCACACCCTGTACCAACCAATCAAATGATCTCCCTCTCTTTCTCGCGCTCTTTCTCTCCGTCTGTCTGTTTCTCATTGCCAGGGAATGTGGCGTCTGTCTCGTTTTCATAGACTCTCCCCTCCTCCCATGGTCCCCTTCTCTCATCCCGCTCTCCTCTCCTCCCCTGTCTGATCTGATGGTCCTCTGTTCATTCCACTCATTCAGACACACAGACTGCCTTTAATGACTTATTCATGCATGGGTTTGTTTCAGGGGCAGAGCTCCTGTCTGCCAGGCTGACAATCAGGCATCCCCCCTCCCCCCAACCCTTCAACCCTGGGTCTCCCACCCCTATACACACACACACACACAACAACCACCCAACCCCCACCACAACCCCGCGCCTCAGCATGGCACTGGGAGAGGTTCACTTGGGACCCACCCCCTCTCTCTCTCCTCCTCCTCGCCTACTCCCCTCCGTCTCGACCTCTACCCATTCCTCCTCTCTCTCTCTGGTTAGGATCCAGGGAGAAGGGGAACGGGTGCCCACAGTTCCTGGAACAAAGACATCCCAATGAAGTCAGTTTGAGTTAGGGTCTGAGTGGGGGCACCGTGTGAGAGAGAGACGGAGAGAGAGAATGGAAGAGAGATGGAGTGAGAGAACTGAAGAGAGAGAATGCGAGAGAGGGAACTGGAGGAGAGGAGACATACAGAGTCTAACGAGAAAAGAGGGGGGAAAGGGAAAGAAGAAGAAGAAGAAGAAGAAGAAGAAGAAGAAGAAGAAGAAGAAGAAGAAGAAGAAGAAGAAGAAGAAGAAGAAGAAGAAGAAGAAGAAGAAGAAGAAGAAGAAGAAGAAGAAGAAGAAGAAGAAGAAGAAGAGCACTTTGTAGTGGAAGCGGGTCGACTAGATTTTTAGCTCCTCAATGGGAGACTATGAAATATGAATAAGTTGCTCCAACCATATACTTCAGAGAATCACACACACTCACACACTCACACTCACACACACATACTTCAGAGGCCCATGCTAAAACTTAACATCTAATGAGACCAGCCTCATGAATTGCTAATGGTGATGCTGGAATGTGTGTGTGTGTGTGTGTGTGTGTGTGTGTGTGTGTGTGTGTGTGTGTGTGTGTGTGTGTGTGTGTGTGTGTGTGCTTGTGTGCTTGTGTGCTTGTGTGTGTGTGTGTGTGTGTGTGTGTGTGTGTGTGCGTGTGTGCGTGTGTGTGTGTGTGCGTGCATGCATGTGTGAAGGGGTGTCATTGGTAACAGAGGGGTGGAGTATAGCTGAATGTTCAAGTCTTTTCAGACTAGACAATAAACTTAATTAAAGGCTATAGAAGTTCTATCGCTCATAATCCTATTCCTTAGAATATCACAGAAAGGAATATAAACGACATACAGGTGTAGGATCTTAATTCGACCTACAGTACTAATCAAACATTTGGACACACCTACTCATTCAAGGATTTTTCTTTATTTTTACTATGTTCTACATTGTATAATAATAGTGAAGGCATCAAAACTATGAAATAACACATATGGAATCATGTAGTAAGCAAAAAAGTGTTAAACATATCTAAATATATTTTAGATTTTAGATTCTTCAAAGTAGCCACCCTTTGCCTTGATGACAGCTTTGCACACTCTTGGCATTCTCTCAACCAGCTTCACCTGGAATGCTTTTCCAACAGTCTTGAAGGAGTTCCCACATATGCTGAGCACTTGTTGGCTGCTTTTCCTTCACTCTGCGTCCAACTCATCCCAAACCATCTCAATTGGGTAGAGGTCAGGTGATTGTAGAGGCCAGGTCAGCTGATGCAGCACTCCATCACTCTCCTTCTTGGTCAAATAGCCCTTACACAGCCTGGAGGTGTGTTTTGGGTCATTGTCCTGTTGAAAAACAAATGATAGTCCCACTAAGCGCAAACCAGATGGGATGGCGTATCGCTGCAGAATGTTGTCGTAGCCATGCTGGTTAAGTGTGCCTTGAATTCTAAATAAATCACAGACAGTGTCACCAGAAAAGCACCCCCACACCATCACACCTCCTCCTCCATGCTTCACGGTGGGAACTACACATGCGGAGATCATCCGTTCACCTACTCTGCGTCTCACAAAGACATGGCGATTGGAACCAAAAATCTCCAATTTGGACTCATCAGACAAAAAGGACAGATTTCCGCCGGTCTAATGTCAATTGCTCATATTTCTTGGCCCAAGCAAGTCTCTTCTTCTTATTGGTGTCCTTTAGTAGTGGTTTCTTTGCAGCAATTCGACTATGAAGGCCTGATTCACGCATTCTCCTCTGAACAGTTGATGTTGAGATGTGTCTGTTAGTTGAACTCTGTGAAGCATTTCTTTTGGCTGCAATTTCTGAGGCTGGTAACTCTAATGAACTTATCCTCTGCAGCAGAGGTAACTCTGGGTCTTCCTTTCCTGTGGCGGTCCTCATGAGAGCCAGTTTCATCATAGCGCTTGATGGTTTTTGCGACGGCACTTGAAGAAACGTTCAAAGTTCTTGACATTTTCCGGATTGACTGACCTTCATGTCTTAAAGTAATGGACTGTCATTTCTCTTTGCTTATTTGAGCTGTTCTTGCCATAATATGGACTTGGTCTTTTACCAAATAGGGATATCTTCTGTATACCACCCCTACCTGTCAGGACCCGGTGCGAGAAACAGTCACTAATAATTGTCAGAACCCAGAAGATGAGGCAGACACAGCAGTACTAGAGATGGTGGTTTAATAAAGAACAAAATCCTCAGGCAAAGAAACTAAATCCACAATGTCCAAAAATAAAGCCAAGAGGCACAAAGAGGAAAACCTCCAAAAACAAAGAAACTCCACAAAGTGGTAAAAAATCCCACCAGAGAAATATCCATATAACACAAGGCTTGGGCTGGGGCTGGGGCTGGGTGCTAACTTACAAACACTGAGCAAGGAACTGAGGAACACACAGGGTTTAAATACTAACAAGGGAATGACCTACAGGTGCAAACAATAATTAGATCAAGAAAAAACAAAAGGTACAAAAAAGGTGCAATGGGGACATCTAGTGACCAAAACCCGAACAGTCATGGCCAAAACCTGACAGAATCCCCCTCCTAGGAACGGCTCCTGACGTTCCTACCAGCCTTCTCAGGGTGGAGGGCCCTGAACTGACGAATGAGGTCAGGGTCCAGTATGTCCTTGGCAGGAACCCAGGAGCGCTCCTCGGGACCGTAGCCTTCCCAGTCCACCAGATACTGCCAGGACCGCTGCACCCGGCGGGAATCCAGTATCCGGTGGACGGTATAAGCCGACTGGCCACCGATGACACGGGGCGGAGGGGGGAGGTCTGCCTGCCGGAATAAGGGGAGAAAAAACAACAGGTTTTAATAAAGAAATGTGAAATGTTGGATTGATCTTAAGGGATCTGGGTAAGTGCAGGCGAAAAGTAACGGGATTGACTCTCCTGGCAATCTTAAAGGGACCGATGAACCTCTGGGACAGCTTGCGAGACTCCACCCGTAGCGGTAGGTTCTTAGTTGAGAGCCATACTCTCTGGCCGGGGTACAGGGTAGGACCGGGACGGCGACCTCTGTTGGCTTGTCGTTGGTACTGCTGAGAGGAACGCAGAAGATTAAGACGTGCCTTCTTCCACGTAAGCCGACAGCGTCTGATGAACCTCGAGGCTGAAGGCACTCTGACTTCTGCCTCCTGGTCCGGGAACAATAGAGGTGCATAGCCAAACTGACACTCATGCGGGGACATACCAGTGGAGGAGGAGCACAAGGTGTTGTGCGCGTACTCGGCCCAAACAATGAAGGATGACCAAGTGGACGGGTTGTTGGAAACCATGCATCTGAGGGTGGTTTCCAGCTCCTGATTCATCCTCTCAGTTTGGCCATTGGACTCCGGATGGTACCCGGAAGATAAACTGGCCGTGGCCCCTATGAGTTGGCAGAAGGCCTTCCAAAACCTTGAGGCGAACTGGGGACCTCTGTCGGAAACCATATCTTGCGGGATCCCAAAGACTCGGAACACATGGTTAATCACCAACTCAGCTGTTTCCTTGGCAGAAGGTAATTTGGTCAAAGGAACAAACCTGGCCGCCTTAGAAAACCTGTCGATGATGACTAGGATCGTAGTATTACCATGGGACGGAGGAAGGCCAGTAATAAAGTCCAATGAGATATGGGACCAGGGTCGGTGGGGAATAGATAGAGGGTGAAGGAGTCCTTGAGGGCGAAGGTGAGAAGATTTGCCCTGACAGCACACGGAACAGGCCTTGATGAAAGTGGCAATGTCTTCCTTCATGGTGGGCCACCAGAACTTACGCTGGATGAACTCCAAGGTGCGGCCTATGCCCGGGTGACAGGTGAGGCGAGAGGAGTGCCCCCACCGAAGGACTTGGGACCTTGCTGCCTTGGGAACAAACAACCGATTAGCAGGACCTCCACCAGGGCCCGGTTCGATGGCTTGAGCTTGTTTCACGGTATCCTCCACTTGCCACGAGATCGGAGCCACGATCTTAGCGGCCGGAAGGACAGTCATGTCAGTATCTTCTCGAATGGCAGGAGAGTAGATTCGTGACAAGGCGTCCGGTTTGAGATTCTTCGACCCGGGTCTATAGGTGAGGATAAACTGAAATCGGCTGAAGAAAAGAGACCATCGAGCCTGTCTGGCGTTCAACCGCTTCGCCTGCTGGATATACTCCAGATTCTTGTGGTCCGTAAGCACTTGAAACGGTTGAGAAGCCCCCTCGAGCCAGTGTCTCCATTCCTTCAATGCCATCTTAACCGCTAGGAGTTCACGGTCCCCCACATCGTAATTCCTCTCGGCCGGGGTAAGCCGGTGAGAGAAGAAGGCGCAAGGATGAAGCTTCTTGTCTTCACCCCTCTGAGACAGGACAGCTCCAACCCCAACCTCTGATGCGTCTACCTCCACCACAAAAGGTTCCTCCGCCGTTGGTAGTGTCAGGATGGGAGCAGAGAGGATGCGCTGCTTGAGTCCTTGGAAGGCCGTCTCAGCTTCTCTTCCCCACAGAAACCTTGTGTTGCCACCCTTGGTTACCGCCGAGAGAGGGGCTGCCACCGAGCTGAAGTTCTTGATGAACTTGCGGTAAAAGTTGGTGAAGCCCAGGAAACGTTGAACTTCCTTAACGGACTTGGGGGTGGGCCAATCCGCTACCGCCTCTACCTTCTTGGGGTCCATCTGGACTCGTCCGGGTTCCACTATAAATCCCAGGAATTGTACTCGAGAGGAATGGAATTCACACTTCTCCGGCTTAACGTACAAATGGCTGTCTAGGAGGCGTTTGAGCACTTGTCTGACATGCTTAGTGTGTTCTTGAAGGGAGCTCGAAAAGATGAGGATGTCATCCAAGTACACAAACACGAAGATGTTAAGCATATCCCTAAGCACATCGTTTATGAGCGCTTGGAACACAGCCGGAGCGTTGGTCAGGCCGAAGGGCATCACCGAGTATTCGTAGTGACCAGTAGGCATGTTGAAAGCGGTCTTCCACTCGTCCCCGGGTTTGATCCGCACCAGATGGTATGCGTTCCGCAGGTCAAGCTTAGTGAAGACAACTGCTTCCTGGAGCAGCTCAAAGGCTGTGGCCATAAGAGGTAGCGGGTAGCGGTTACGGACGGTTATGGCATTGAGTCCCCGGTAGTCGATGCAAGGTCGTAATCCGCCGTCTTTCTTGGCCACAAAGAAAAACCCCTGCTCCCGCCGGCGAGGTAGATGGACGCATGAGGCCTGCTGTCAGAGCGTCCTTGATGTAGGTATCCATAGCAGCTCGTTCGGGAGGAGAAAGGGAAAAGATCCGACCCCTGGGAGGGCAGGTCCCTGGCAACAGGTCGATGGTGCAATCGTAAGGTCTATGGGGTGGTAGTTTGGTGGCCCTCTGTTTGCTAAATACCAGTTTGAGGTCATGGTAACACTCGGGAACTCGGGACAAGTCGATGGATTCTAGAGACTCGGAAGGAGAACTCTGGGAACTCGGGAAGATACAAGTGGCTTGGCACGTGGGACCCCACTGCTTGATAGTGCCCACAGACCAGTCGATGTGAGGGTTATGGCTGTGAAGCCAGGGATAGCCAAGGACGAGAGGAAACTTCGGAACAGGCGATCAGATGAAAGTTCATCACTTCCTTGTGTTGGGAAACTGAAAGTCGTAAGGGGGTAGTGGCACGAGTGACAAGTCCAGATCCCAAAGGACTTCTATCCAACGTAGTAACCCTTATGGGGTCACTTAGAGGTTCAGAAGGAACGCCATTCTCCTTCGCCCAGATCCCATCCATGAAGTTACCTGCGGCTCCAGAGTCTACCAAGGCTTGAAGAGAAACCTCGTGGTCGTCCCAGGAAAGGGTAACAGGAATGAGCAGGCGGGAGTTGGATAGATGGGAGGAGGTTATGTCTCCCGTTACAGTCCTCCCAGGCCTGCACGGGAGAGTGCGTTTACCTGGAGCCCGGGACACGTGGAGCGGAAATGGCCCGGTTTGCCGCAATATAGACAGCATTGCTCCCTCATTCGGCGATCTCTCTCAGCCTGGGAGATGCGTCCAACCTGCATGGGTTCTGGTGGAGCCAGCGAGGATAAAGGTGGAGACTCGGAGTTGGAACCGATAGGAACTAGGGTGAGCGGTCTATGGTTTTGTTCTCTCTCTCTCAGACGCTGGTCTATGCGTGAAGCCAACTTGATAAGGGACTCGAGGTTGTCCGGTGGTTCCCGAGTGGCCAGTTCATCTTGGATGGTGTCAGAAAGGCCCTTCAAAAAACACACTGTGAGCGCCTCGTCGTTCCAGCCACTTGCTGCTGCCACAGTGCGGAACTGGATGGCATAGTCCGTCACGCTGCGCCCGACCTTGGCGGAGAATCAGGAGCTGTTTGGCTGAGTCAGGGCCGTTGGTAGGACCTTGAAACACTCGCTTGAATTCTTCAGCAAAGGTAGAGTAGCTGGCACAGCAGGGACTTTGGGCATCCCACACAGCAGTAGCCCAGGCTAGAGCCTTTTCCGACAGCAGGGTGATGATATATGCTATCTTGGACCGGTCGGTGGGAAACGACGATGGTTGCAGCTCAAAGGAGAGAGAACATTGGGTGAAAAACCCCTTACAAACACTTGGGTCCCCTGAGAACCGTTGAGGAGGCGGCAGACGAGGTTCCGCCAGGGGATTAACTGCCAGGAGCCCTTGAATCGGATGAACTGGAGCAGAAGCGGTTGCCGGGGAAAGTCGATCCGAAATCTGCTTTATGGAAGTCAGCATCTCTGACAGAAGTTGAGAATGTCTAGCCATTAAGGCCTCTTGCTGAACCAGAGCAGCTTCGTGGCGTTGGACAGTCCCCTCCTGGTGGGACAGCATGGAAAAAAATCCTGGGTACTGGCTGCCTCTGGGTTCATAATAATGGCTCAGTGTTTCTGTCAGGACCCGAGCGAGAAACAGTCACTAATAATTGTCAGAACCCAGAAGATGAGGCAGACACAGCAGTACTAGAGATGGTGGTTTAATAAAGAACAAAATCCTCAGGCAAAGAAACTAAATCCACAATGTCCAAAAATAAAGCCAAGAGGCACAAAGAGGAAAACCTCCAAAAACAAAGAAACTCCACAAAGTGGTAAAAAATCCCACCAGAGAAATATCCATATAACACAAGGCTTGGGCTGGGGCTGGGGCTGGGTGCTAACTTACAAACACTGAGCAAGGAACTGAGGAACACACAGGGTTTAAATACTAACAAGGGAATGACCTACAGGTGCAAACAATAATTAGATCAAGAAAAAACAAAAGGTACAAAAAAGGTGCAATGGGGACATCTAGTGACCAAAACCCGAACAGTCATGGCCAAAACCTGACACTACCATGTCACAACACAACTGATTGGCTCAAATGCATTAAGAAGGAAAGAAATTCCACAAATTAACTTTTAAGAAGGCACACCTGTTAATTGAAATGCATTCCCGGTGACTACCTCATGAAGCTGGTTGAGAGAATGCCAAGCATGTGCAAAGCTGTCATCAAGGCAAAGGGTGGCTATTTGAAGAATCTCAAATATAAAAAATGTTTGGTTAATACATGATTCCATATGTGTTATTTCATAGTTTTGATGTCTTCACTATTATTACACAATGTAGAAAATAGTAAAAAATAAAGAAAAACCCTGGAATCCTGCAGGAAATGTTAATTATTGTGTGGATTATAATTAATGGACATTTTTGTAGGGGTTGATACATTTTAAATTGGAAATTACAAACTTCATTTCCTGCAACAACAGGGTGATCAAATTAGGATCCTATATCTGTAGTATCACTGATAGACTTCCAATGATTTCTACAACATGGAAATGTATCATCCATTTACAAAATAAGATAGTTTCTGTTTCAACAAAAACATTAAACTAATCTAGCTATGCTGTTATAAAATCAGTTCCCATTTGAATATACGTCACAAATACTGCTCACAAAGTCTACAAACAGTTGTTCTACTTCCACAGCTACAGAGTAGTACAGTACCCGAGAGAGACAGAGAGACAGAGAGAGAGAGAGACAGAAAGAGAGAGAGAGACAGAGAGACAGAGAGAGAGACAGATATATATATATATATATATATATATATATATATATATATATATGTATACAATGGGTCCAAAATTACTGGCACCCCTGACTGGCAATGCACAAACAATACTGTAAAAAATATAAACAATATAATTATAGAGATAAACTCAAAATACCAACAATCAAAAATCTGTGGGCTGAGTTGAAGAGGGCAGTTGATAAGCACAAACCCAAGAATGTGAAGGATCTTGAAAGGATCTGCATAGAGGAATGGTCCAAAATCCCTCCAAATGTGTTCCTTAACCTTGTCAAACATTACAGGAAAAGACTCCATGCTGTTATCCTTGCCAGAGGTGGTTGCACTAAGTACTAAATGAGGGGTGCCAATAATTATGAAACCTTGATTTTGGCTACATTTATTTTGTATTAAATAATTGTATGATTTTGGTTGGTTCCATTGAAACATTAATAAAGTACAGTATTTCTCACATGTTGGTATTTTGAGTTTATCTCTATAATTATATTGTTTATATTTTTTAAAGTATTGTTTGTGCATTGCCAGTCAGGGGTGCCAGTAATTTTGGAGCCCACTGTATATATACAGTATAGAGAGAGAGAGAGAGAGAGAGAGAGAGAGAGAGAGAGAGAGAGAGAGAGAGAGAGAGAGAGAGAGAGAGAGAGAGAGAGAGAGAGAGAGAGAGAGAGAGAGAGAGAGAGAGAGAGAGAGAGAGAGAGAGAGAGAGAGAGAGAGAGAGAGAGAGAGAGAGAGAGAGAGAGAGAGAGAGAGAAGAGAGAGAGAGAGAGAGAGAGAGAGAGAGAGAGAGAGAGAGAGAGAGAGACCCAGTCACAGTGAAATGCAGAGAGAGGCCACAGAGGTCTTGCTTAACACTGACTAATGGATGGGCTGGAACCATCAGCTGGGGGAGCGTGAAGCCGTGAGCGGCCTGGGACCGCGCGTGTGTGTGGTGTGTACTGGGACTGGGGGGAACCCAGAGGTGTAGTCCTGTGTGAGAGCCTTGCTCACTGACCTCATTCCTAACCTCGGGACTGGGACTGTGTGTGTGTGTGTGTGTGTGTGTGTGTGTGTGTGTGTGTGTGTGTGTGTGTGTGTGTGTGTGTGTGTGTGTGTGTGTGTGTGTGTGTGTGTGTGTGTGTGTGTGTGTGTGTGTGTGTGTGTGTGTGTGTGTGTGTGTGTGTGTGTGTGTGTGTGTGTGTGTGTGTGTGTGTGTGTGTGTGTGAGTAACCAGACAGAGTTCTGACTAAAAGCTGTGAGGTTTTCTACAGCGCGCTGAGACTAGCTCTATAGTATGTTTATTTAACCTTTAGGCCAGTGCTATCATGTATGTGAAAACATACAGTATATGTATGCATGTGTCATCTGCTATATACATCTCTGTTTACATGTGACATATGAAAGATTGGGTGTGATTTGTCTATTGTAGATCTATCAGTGCCAATGCATGGGTGGTGAAGCGAGTTGACATGCACTCGGTACGTGAATATGTGTGTGCATCACATTAACATAAATATGTAGGATAAACGTGTGTGTATGTTTGTGTGTCTGTGTGCGTATGCGTGTGCGTGTGTGTGTGTAGGGGCAGTCACAGCCTTTCCGCCTGAGTGGGGCTGTCAGTAGGCATTAGTCAGCCAGGCAGAGGCAGGCGGAACACATCATTAGTAGAGAGAAAGAGCGCGAGAGAGAGAGTGAGATATAGAGGGATCGCATGGAAAGACAGAGCGAAGGAATCAGAGAAGAGAGAGGGAAAAGGAGAGTCAGAGAGAGGAAAAAGGAGAGGGAGAGCGAGTGAGCGCGGTGACAGAGCAGAGGACTGAGGGAAAGGCGCAGCGCCTCTTTTTATCCATCTTGAGAGCATTACACAGACAGCCCTGCACTAAGCTCTGTCAAGCAATGTTGCAATCACAGCCTTACATCCTCTCTCTTCTTCCATCTCTCTGCTCCCTTTCTCTCTTTCGTCCACTATCCCTTCTTTATTTATTGAGGACTCTATGGTTCTGTCCTCCATCTCACTACATACTTTATGGTTCTGTCCTCCATCTCACTACATACTCTATGGTTCTGTCCTCCATCTCACTACATACTCTATGGTTCTGTCCTCCATCTCACTACATACTCTATGGTTCTGTCCTCCATCTCACTACATACTTTATGGTTCTGTCCTCCATCTCACTACATACTCTATGGTTCTGTCCTCCATCTCACTACATACTCTATGGTTCTGTCCTCCATCTCACTACATACTCTATGGTTCTGTCCTCCATCTCACTACATACATTATGGTTCTGTCCTCCATCTCACTACATACTCTATGGTTCTGTCCTCCATCTCACTACATACTCTATGGTTCTATCCTCCATCTCACTACATACTCTATGGTTCTGTCCTCCATCTCACTACATACTCTATGGTCCTGTCCTCCATCTTACTACATACTCTATGGTCCTGTCCTCCATCTCACTACATACTCTATGGTTCTGTCCTCCATCTCACTACATACTCTATGGTTCTATCCTCCATCTCACTACATACTCTATGGTTCTGTCCTCCATCTCACTACATACTCTATGGTCCTGTCCTCCATCTCACTACATACTCTATGGTCCTGTCCTCCATCTCACTACATACTCTATGGTCCTGTCCTCCATCTCACTACATACTCTATGGTTCTGTCCTCCATCTCACTTTATACTCAATAGTTCTGTCCTCTATTTAAGTGATAATTCCCGAGAAGCCGGTGTTTGGAGGATATATTGGCACGGGTGTTGTTAGGCCTGAGACAATGTAGATATATCCTCCAAACACCGGCTACGAGGGCATTATCACTTTTATACAACGGGTTACCAACATATTCAAATAATGATTGACATATTTTCATTAAAAACGTTATTTTGATGAATTTATTCGGTCTATTTCATCCTTCCACAAGATATAGTCCCGACACAAATCTAGGGTTGCTACCCAAGCCAGCTGGTCGTTCGTTCTATGGGTTCGGTTGCCAGAGACGCGACCCAGCCATTCAGTCTTTTTGTTCTGTATCTACAGTTGAAATCGTAAGTTCACATACACCTTAGCCAAATAAATCTAAACTCAGTTTTTCACAATTCCTGACATTTAATCCTAGTAAAAATTCCCTGTTTTAGGTCAGTTAGGATCACCACTTTATTTTAAGAATGTGAAATGTCAGAATAATAGTAGAGAGAATTATTTCTTTCAGCTTTTATTTCTTTCATCACATTCCCAGTGGGTCAGAAGTTTACATACACTCAATTAGTATTTGGTAGCATTGCCTTTAAATTGTTTAACTTGGGTCAATAAATTGGGTAAATTTTGGCCCATTTCTCTTGACAGAGCTGGTATAACTGAGTCAGGTTTGTAGGCCTCCTTGCTCGCACACGCTTTTTCAGTTCTGCCCACACATTTTCTATAGGATTGAGGTCAGGGCTTTGTGATGGCCACTCCAATACCTTGACTTTGTTGACCTTAAGCCATTTTGCCACAACTTTGGTAGTATGCTTGGGGTCATTGTCCATTTGGAAGACCCATTTGCGACCAAGCTTTAACTTCCTGACTGATGTCTTGAGATGTTGCTTCAATATATCCACATCATTTTCCTTCCTCATGATTCCATCTATTTTGTGAAGTGCTCCAGTCCCTCCTGCAGCAAAGCACCCCCACAGCATGATGCATGCTTCATGGTTGGGATGGTGTTCTTCGGCTTGCGAGCCTACCCCTTTTTCCTCCAAACATAACGATGGTCATTATGGCCAAACAGTTCTATTTTTGTTTCATCAGACCAGAGAACATTTCTCCAAAAAGTACGATCTTTGTCCCCATGTGCAGTTGCAAACCGTAATCTGGCTTTTTTTATGGCGGTTTGGGAACAATGGCTTCTTCCTTGCTGAGCGGCCTTTCAGGTTATGTCGATATAGGACTTGTTTTACTGTGGATATAGATACTTTTGTACCTGTTTCCTCCAGTATCTTCACAAGGTCCTTTGCTGTTGTTCTGGGATTGATTTGCACTTTTCGCACCAAAGTACGTTCATCTCTAGGAGACAGAACGTGTCTCCTTCCTGAGCGTTATGACGGCTGCGTGGTCCCATGGTGTTTATACTTGCGTACTGTTGTTTGTACAGAAGAATGTGGTACCTTTAGGATTGCTCCCAAGGATGAACCAGACTTGTGGAGGTCTACAATTTATTTCTGAGTTCTTGGCTGATTTCTTTTGATTTTCCCATGATGTCAAGCAAAGAGGCACTGAGTATGAAGGTAGGCCTTGAAATACATCCACAGGTACACCTCCAATTGACTCAAATGATGTCAATTAGCCTATCAGAAGCTTCTAAAGCCATGACATAATTTTCTGGAATTTTCCAAGCTGTTTAAAGGCACAGTCAACTTAGTGTATGTAAACTTCTGACCCACTGGAATTGTGATACAGTGAATTATAAGTGAAATAATCTGTCTGTAAACAATTGTTGGAAAAATGACTTGTGTCATGCACAAAGTAGATGTCCTAACCGACTTGCCAAAACTATAGTTTGTTAACAAGACATTTGTGGAGTGGTTGAAAAACGAGTTTTAATGACTCCAACCTAAGTGTATGTAAACTTCCGACTTCAACTGTATGTATCAGTCATTCGTTCTAAATGTTCCATTGCCATACTGGCTGGCAACGTTCTTATCCCTTGCTTGCTAGCCAACTACGACTAACTTACAGTCACATCAAAAAGTGCAGCCAGAATAACAGCAAAGTAGCTTCATTTGCATTTGTTTAAGTTGCTTTCTAGTGACATTTATTTGGATACATCCATAACAATGAGCTAATGAGGTGCGATTTCGCTTGGCATAGAAAATGTGCTCACTCGTCAGGACACTGTTGTTCAGAGAGGAGCTAGCCAACAACACACCTAACACATTCACTTCAAACTGAAGCTGGAAAGACTGCAAACTAGCTGCACTTCGTTTCATTGTACCTTTTTTCAACTGACATTTCTTTGTATACAGTGAGGGAAAAAAGTATTTGATCCCCTGCTGATTTTGTAAGTTTGCCCACTGACAAAGACATGATCAGTCTATAATTTTAATGGTAGGTTTATTTGAACAGTGAGAGACAGAATAACAACAAAAAAATCCAGAAAAATGCATGTCAAAAATATTATAAATTGATTTGCATTTTAACGAGGGAAATAAGTATTTGACCCCTCTGCAAAACATGACTTAGTACTTGGTGGCAAAACCCTTGTTGGCAATCACAGAGGTCAGAAGTTTCTTGTAGTTGGCCACCAGGTTTCCACACATCTCAGGAGGGATTTTGTCCCACTCCTCTTTGCAGATCTTCTCCAAGTCATAAAGGTTTCGAGCCTGACATTTGGCAACTCGAACCTTCAGCTCCCTCCACAGATTTTCTATGGGATTAAGGTCTGGAGACTGGCTAGGACACTCCAGGACCTTAATGTGCTTCTTCTTGAGCCACTCCTTTGTTGCCTTGGCCGTGTGTTTTGGGTCATTGTCATGCTGGAATACCCATCCACAACCCATTTGCAATGCCCTGGCTAAGGGAAGGAGGTTCTCACCCAAGATTTGACGGTACATGGCCCCGTCCATCGTCCCTTTGATGCGGTGAAGTTGTCCTGTCCCCTTAGCAGAAAAACACCCCCAAAGCATAATGTTTCCACCTCCATTTTTAACGGTGGGGATGGTGTACTTGGGGTCATAGGCAGCATTCCTCCTCCTCCAAACACGGCGAGTTGAGTTGATGCCAAAGAGCTTGATTTTGGTCTCATCTGATCACAACACTTTCACCCAGTTCTCCTCTGAATATTTCAGATGTTCATTGGCAAACTTCAGACGGGCCTGTATATGTGCTTTCTTGAGCAGGGGGACCTTGCGGGCGCTGCAGGATTTCAGTACTTCACAGCGTAGTGTGTTACCAATTGTTTTCTTGGTGACTATGGTCCCAGCTGCCTTGAGATCATTGACAAGATCCTCCCGTGTAGTTCTGGGCTGATTCCTCACCGTTCTCATGATCATTGCAACTCCACTAGGTGAGATCTTGCATGGAGCCCCAGGCCGAGGGAGATTGACAGTTATTTTTTGTTTCTTCCATTTGCGAATAATTGCACCAACTGTTGTCACCTTCTCACCAAGCTGCTTGGCGATGGTCTTGTAGCCCATTCCAGCCTTGTGTAGGTCAACAATCTTATCCCTGACATCCTTGGAGAGCTCTTTGGTCTTGGCCATGGTGGAGAGTTTGGAATCTGATTGATTGATTGCTTCTGTGGACAGGTGTCTTTTATACAGGTAACAAGCTGAGATTAGGAGCATTCCCTTTAAGAGTGTGCTCCTAATCTCAGCTCGTTACCTGTGTAAAAGACACCTGGGAGCCAGAAATCTTTCTGATTGAGAGGGGGTCAAATACTTATTTCCCTCATTAAATGCAAATTAATGTATACAATTTTTGACATGCGTTTTTCTGGATTTTTTTGTTGTAATTCTGTCTCTCACTGTTCAAATAAACCTACCATTAAAATTATAAACTGATCATTTCTTTGTCAGTGGGCAAATGTACAAAATCAGCAGGGGATCAAATACTTTTTTCCCTCACTGTATATCCATAAAAATGATGCCAGCTGATTCATGATTTCGACTGGCTAAGAAACTGCCTGCCTGCCTGCCTGTCAAATCAAATCGAATCAAATTGTATTGGCCACATGCGCCGAATACAACAGGTGTAGACATTACAGTGAAATGCTTACTTACAGCCCTTAACCAACAATGCATTTATTTTTTAATAAAAAAGTAAAATAAAACAACAAAAAAAAGTGTTGAGAAAAAAGAGCAGAAGTTAAATAAAATAACAGTAGGGAGGCTATATATACAGGGGGGTACCGGTGCAGAGTCAATGTGCGGGGGCACCGGCTAGTTGAGGTAGTTGAGGTAATATGTACATGTGGGTAGAGTTAAAGTGACTATGCATAAATAATTAACAGAGTAGCAGCAGCGTAAAAAGATGGGGTGGGGGTGGGGGTGGGGGTGGGGGGGCAGTGCAAATAGTCTGGGTAGCCATGATTAGCTGTTCAGGAGTCTTATGGCTTGGGGGTAGATCCTCGTCCCGACTCCCGACACGTTCATTACTATGGGACAGCTGGAGATCGAATTTGAATATTGAAACAATGTTGCAAATGTCAGAGAGACAGACAGCAAGGTTTATACAAATCTCTGCTGTTGAAAACTAAATGTTAGTCTAAAAGAAATGTGAGATTTACATTTACGTCATTTAGCAGACGCTCTTATCCAGAGCGACTTACAGGAGCAATTAGGGTTAAGTGCCTTGCTCAAGGGCACATCGACAGATTTTTCACCTAATCGGCTCGGGGATTAGAACCAGCGACCTTTCGGTTACTGGCACAACGCTCTTAACCACTAAGCTACCTGCCGCCCAGATAATGTCTTGATGCTTTTTATAGTGGAGATCAAGTGGAGATCAAGTTTATAAATTGCTTGGCTGGGCTGATGAGACAGTGGATTGCGCAGTCAGATTGAACAGAGTAAATACGCATTTGAATGTCATAGATTCGGCCGGTGGTAAGTTGTGGAATAGATACCAGCTGGAATGCGGTTTAAACCAATCAGCATTCAGGATTAGACCCACCTGTTGTGTAACTCACTACATGGTTCTGTACTCCATCTCACTATATACTCTATGGTTCTGTCCTCCATCTCACTATATACTCTATACTCCTCTTAACAACTTAACAAAACATATATGAAAAATGCTTTTAATTCCTTTTTCAAATCATGCCACCATCATACTAGAATCTTCCTCTTTCTCCTCCTCCTCTTTTAATGTTACTCTCCTCCTCCTCCTCCTCCTCCTCCTCAGCGTCCTAGCTCCCACCTTTACTTTGCCATTCTCTCATTCCATCCCTTTGTCGATGTAACTCATCTTTTAGTGTGTCGTCTTATGGTGGCCACCTTCCACTCAACAACACCATTAGAGAGAGAGATGAATGCGTCCATTAAATCCACAGATCGACCACCACGGCCGTCATCATAGACTGAGTATATGGCTAACAGTATCAAGGATTAAATGAAGTCAGACTTAAGGTGGGTTAGTAACAGTCTATCACATTGGAGGAGAGGTGGAGAGGAGAGAAGGAGCGGGAGAGAAGGAGAGGAAGATGGACAAATAAGAGAAACAGAGAAGAGAGATGAGTGGAGGGAGATAGAGGAGATATGTAGATTAGAATGCATCTTTATGGGCTTGTTTCCCAGACATTCAGGTTTATGTAACCATATTTCCACTTTGTATTAATGAGCAATTTAGTGAGGGAACTGGGAAACTGACATTCTAACTTTTTTTCAGAGCCTTCCGGCTACAGAAGTAGAGTTAGAAGGGGCAGTCCAGAAAGAGAGTGAGAGAGAGAGAAAGAGAGAGGGAAAGAGCGAGTGAGAGAGACAGAGGGAGAAAGACAGATAGAGGAGAGAGAGTGTGAGAGAGGGAAGAGAGGGGGAAAGATTGAGTGTGAGAGAGTGGGAGCAAAAGAGATAGAGAGAGAGAGGGGGAGAAAGACAGAGAGGCTGGGTTCATTCAAGGCTATCAGTCGTCTTTCCCCGGCCGTCAGCCATTACATGGGCAGAATGATAAGAGCTCTGAATCCTGACCTATTTTACTCAAACTGACACAAAAATCCAATTTGAGTTGCTGTCTTGCACTCATAACCTCTGTCTGCCTTGTGCCCCATGCCTTTCCAGCCTCACAAAGAACACACTCATTCAAAACTCTACATAGAGTCTCTTAATATATTAATATTGATATTAATGAATGAATGAATTGTTATTCATGTTAATATGTTCAGCCGAACCGAAAACTATTAAATGATAAATGAGAGATAGTGCCTTGAATTACCTAATTTGCATTAATTTGTGGTGGATTCAACAATCATCCAAAATTAAAATAATGAATATTCATATGTTAAATACTGTACTTAATATTATACATAGTCTATTTAATAGTGTAATAGCCATCTGTATGTTGGTTTCTTTTAATAGGGTTGGTGAGTCGTGACTACAGTGTCTTGCGAAAGTATTCACCCCCCTTGGCATTTTTCCTATTTTGTTGCCTTACAACCTGCGAATTAAAATTGATTTTTTGGGGGTTTGTATCATTTGATTTACACAACATGCCTACCCTTTTGAAGATGCAAAATATTTTTCCTTGTGAAACAAACGAAAAAGAAAACTTGAGCGTGCATAATTATTTACCCCCCCCAAAGTCAATACTTTGTAGAGCCACCTTTAGCAGCAATTACAGCTGCAAGTCTCTTGGGGTATGTCTCTATAAGCTTGGCACATCTAGCCACTGGGATTTTTGCCCGTTCTTCAAGGCAAAACTGCTCCAGCTCCTTCAAGTTGGATGGGTTCCGCTGGTGTACAGCAATCTTTAAGTCATACCACAGATTCTCAATTGGATTGAGGTCTGGGCTTTGACTAGGCCATTCCAAGACATTTAAATGTTTCCCCTTAAACCACTCAAGTGTTGCTTTAGCAGTATGCTTAGGGTCCTTGTCCTGCTGGAAGGTTAACCTCTGTCCCAGTCTCAAATCTCTGGAAGATTGAAACAGGTTTCCCTCAAGAATTTCCCTGTATTTAGCGCCATCCATCATTCCTTCAATTCTGACCAGTTTCCCAGTCCCTGCCGATGAAAAACATTCCCACAGCATGATGCTGCCACCACCATGCTTCACTGTGGGGATGGTGTTCTCGGGGTGATGAGAGGTGTTGGGTTTGCGCCAGACATAGCGTTTTCCTTGATGGCCAAAAAGCTCAATTTTAGTCTCATCTGACCAGAGTACCTTCTTCCATATGTTTGGGGAGTCTCCCACATGCCTTTTGGCGAACACCAAATGTGTTTGCTTATTTTTTTCTTTAAGCAATGGCTTTTTTCTGGCCACTCTTCCGTAAAGCCCAGCTCTGTGGAGTGTATGGCTTAAAGTGGTCCTATGGACAGATACTCCAATCTCCGCTGTAGAGCTTTGCAGCTCCTTCAGGGTTATCTTTGGTCTCTTTGTTGCCTCTCTGATTAATGCCCTCCTTGCCTGGTCCGTGAGTTTTGGTGGGCGGCCCTCTCTTGGCAGGTTTGTTGTGGTGCCATATTCTTTCAATTTTTTAATAATGGATTTAATGGTGCTCCATGGGATGTTCAAAGTTTCTGATCTTTTTTTATAACCCAACAATTCTGTATCTGTAATTAGATTTTAGATTTAGATTTTAGTCATTTAGCAGACGCTCTTATCCAGAGCGACTTACAGTTTTAGTGATTGCATACATTTTCATACTGGCCCCCCGTGGGAATCGAACCCACAACCCTGGCGTTGGAAACACCATGCTCTACCAACTGAGCTACAACTTTGTCCCTGACCTGTTTGGAGAGCTCCTTGGTCTTCATGGTGCCGCTTGCTTGGTGGTGCCCCTTGCTTAGTGGTGTTGCAGACTCTGGGGCCTTTCAGAACAGGTATATATATACTGAGATCATGTGACAGATCATGTGACACTTAGATTGCACACAGGTGGACTTTATTTAACTAATTATGTGACTTCTGGAGGTAATTGGTTGCACCAGATCTTATTTAGGGGCTTCATAGCAAAGGGGGTGAATACATATGCACGCACCACCTTTCCGTTATTTATTTTTTAGACTTTTTTGAAACAAGTTATTTTTTTCATTTCACTTCACCAATTTGGACAATTTTGTGTATGTCCATTACATGAAATCCAAATAAAAATCCATTTAAATTACAGGTTGTAATGCAACAAAATAGGAAAAACACCAAGGGGGATGAATACTTTTGCAAGGCACTGTAGGTATTATTAGATATTTGCCAGTCTTCGTCACAACAAATATGTATACCAACGTGCTAACATGGGTCTTTCATTCTGATCTGCAGTGAGTCTGATGTACCAACTACATACAGTAGCTCAGGCTAAGCTTAGTGGAGAGCTATGTCCTGTCCTCACCTGTCATCATGTTAGCATCGTACTACATTTTAAAGTATGTACTGCATGTACTTGGCTGTAGTATTGGCTGCAGTATTGGCTTTTTTTGTCAAATACATTCAACAAATGTAATCATGGTGACATCGACTGGGGTCAAACTCATTTCTCTCTATTTACCACAAGCACATAATTTATTTAAACAATTAAAATCATTGAGTTTTTTTCTCCCATCATCGCTAATCAAAGTGGCATTAAAACCCTGGAATGAGTCAATGAGAGTATGAACAGTAGACTCTGACAACAACAGAGAGTATCCTGACTGATGCAGAACATCACTTGAACATGAGGATACTTCATTGAGAATAATTAGCATGATGAGTGACTGATAATGGCATAAAAGAGTTAAGTGTTCTGCTAATGAGGTCCGTTTTTCTTCTCGACAATCCCACCATTATTTTGCTCTCACAACATTGTATTTGTAAGTGAAATTAATCAATTTTGTCATCTGCTATGAAATATGTCAACAAACAACAGTCATCAAAGCAATGGATGAATTGCATTGTGATTCCTCTATTTTGACCACAGTATCTGCTTACAGAGACCCTGCTTACACTAGAGGCAACCTAGATGTACAACCCAACAGATATTCTAAATAATGTGACTGGGTAGGAAGCAGGTAAAGAGCAGTTAGAGAGCAGGAAGAAACAGCTCCTAATGTGAACAGGGTCAGAGGTCAAACCGCTCCTTGGTCAGTTAAGTGGTTAGGACGGTACGGTGGCCCCAGGACAGAGGTATAGTAGCCAGAAGGTACTGTAGTAGCTAGAGAGAATGCCTCTGGGCAGTCCAGCTGCAACATCCAGGAGAGCTGAGCCCTCCAACCTCCCTCTAGCTAGCAGCATTAATCATACAAATCCAAGCGCGCACACACACGCACAGACACACACAGTGCTGCTGTCCTCTACTGATTCCCTCCCATCAGTCTTAGTTAGCCAGGCACTCCGAAGGGAGAAAGCCCTCATGAAGATCTGATTAACAATGTAAGTACCTATAAGCACATGCCTCAGCCTCGATATGCTTTAAAGCAGTCGATATGCTTTAATACCCGCAGGCTTTCTAGTGGTACCTCATCTACTGCACCGGGAATAGGTTGTTCACCTGCTAACACTAAGATTAGTCTCATCTCAAATACCTGAATCTGCTCGGTTGAGATGATGGGGGGGGGGTTGTGCAGAAAGCAGATAGATTGAGATGTATGGAGGAAGTTGTTGATGTGCAGATGGGAATACACACTTACATGCATTCACAGAAACACAGAAACAAGTCCTGAAACACCTTTGAAACACACCACAGTGCAAAACAATTTGCAAAACAGACTCTTTCCTAAACAGTAACAGAATGAAGGAGTTTTCTAGTTGTCCATGATGCAGGTTTGACTGGCTTAGCATTCTCACCAACCAAAATCAGCCATACAACAAACGCACTGGAACAACTGAATGTTGGTAAAATAGTTTTTATTGTTTAAAGAAATTATGAATGAGATTGTTGTGTTTTTTCACAATTTAATCATGGCATGGGGTTGTTCAATGACAGACATGTATTTGTTTAAATCTATTACTTGATGGTTTCATTTCAGAGAGACAAATAATCCTGTTTTTTTGGCAAAAATGCTATATATCCGCCTCACTCTCAGAGAAATAACTAGTACTGCTAGGGTTTACACATTCAAATGTAACAAATTACTACATTTTTACTAAACAACTGTACAAATGATACATTTGTGACATCAATATCTAAAAATAAATAACAAATACAATTAAATAATACAGTAATATGAGATCTGTATGTAAAACATAAACATTTTACATTTTAGGCATTTAGCAGATGCTCTTATCCAGAGCGACATACAGTTAGTGCATTCATCTTAAGCTAGCTAGGTGAGACAAACACATATCACAGTCAAATATACAGGATACGAACATTCCATTCCAGCTAAACAATGGATATACAAAACATTAGGAACACCTGCTCTTTCCATGACCAGGTGAATCCAGGTGAAAGCTATGATCCCTTATTGATGTCAGTTGTTAAATTAACTTCAATCAGTGTAGATGAAGGGGAGGAGACAGGTTAAAGAAGGATGTTTAAGCCTTGAGACAGTTGAGACATGGATTGTGTATGTGTGCCATTCAGAGGGTGAATGGGCAAGACAAAATATTTAAGTGCCTTTGAACGGGGTATGGGAGTAGGTGCCAGGCGCACCAGTTTAAGTGTGTCAAGAACTGCAACGCTGCTGGGTTTTTCACGCTCAACAGTTTCCCGTGTGTATCAAGAATGGTCCACCACCCAAAGGACATCCAGCCAACTTGACACAACTGTGGGAGGCATTGGAGTCAACATGGGCCAGCATCCCTGTGGAACACTTTCGACACCTTGTAGAGTCCATGCCCCGACGAATTTAGGCTGTTCTGAGGGCAAAAGGTGTGTAACTCAATATTAGGAAGGTGCTCCTAATGTTTTGTACACCTAGTGTATAGCGTGTTTTGCAAAAAAATCTATGAATATAAAAACGGATAATAGTAATATTTTACACACACATGAAGGTACCCATAAGCAATAATTTCTGATTAAAAAACAACTGTACCCTGAGAGAGCCCCATGTAGAGGCAGGCTGTGTGTGTGCTGCATGGACCCAGCACATTTAACGACACAGAGACACCATGCCTTTGTGTTTGTGTGTGTGTGTGTGTGTGTGTGTGTGTGTGTGTGTGTGTGTGTGTGTGTGTCTGTGTGTCTGTGTGTGTGTGTGTGTGTGTGTGTGTGTGTGTGTGTGTGTGTGTGTGTGTGTGTGTGTGTGTGTGTGTGTGTGTGTGTGTGTGTGTGTGTGTGTGTGTGTGTGTGTGTGTGTGTGTGTGTGGAGTCGATTTTCACAGAGGAATTTCCGTTCCATGGCTTGCTCAACATCCACTTCGTGGCGCCCAGCATCTTATTCTATCTGGGTCGAGTGAGATCGCTGAGATCATCGAGAGCACAAACAGTTTCTATACAGAGGACTCACTGTAGAGCAGCGATTCTCAGTCTGAAGTTAAACGACTAAAACCAGGTAGAAAGTGGTAGAAAGTTATTCAATCAATTGTATCTCTGAACTATTTTTCTTCAATCACAGTATCAATATATTGGTTGATTTTGTGGTTTCAAACCAGTAAGCTTATTACCATTCTTCATCACGAATATGGGCAAAATGTAATTACTGACAATGAAAAACGTGGGAATGTTGTACCCTTGTCATATAACTTGTCATATTTACTATCAATATAGCATTAAAAATAGTTTTACAGATTGCATTTTGGCAAAACAAATGTGCGATGCAAATATTGGGTTGTGACTGAGACAACCTGGTTAAATTTGGGTCCCGAGGCAAAACCAGTTGAGAACCACTGCTGTAGAGAACTGTTGACCTGAACTAACCTTCAGACTGATGCCTTCTGGCTCAGTTGGTAAGGGCGTGGTGCTAGTAATGCCAAAGTCGTGGGTTCCATTCCAGCAGGGATCTCCTTGGATAAAAGTGGCACATATGAAGCAGGCTTTCCATTGCTTCTCCACAACCAAGTTCACATTTCAGTTTTCAAGTTTATTTGCCATATGTTATCAACACATTGAACATATTGAGTTCTCAATCAATCAAAAGTCTCTGGAAATCAATCAATCCATCTCTAAAGGCTCAGAGAGTTCAGATTAAACCCCCAACTGTTCTTCTTTCTCTATCCAACTCCAACTGTCCTGAAGCTTTTAGTTCAACTCTTAATCAACTGAGGGGACAAAGGGATCATCTGAATGAAATACTGTACTGTCTACAACTAGTGGCAATCCACACACACACAAGCATGCACACACACACAGGGACATAAACACACACACACAAGGACACACACGCCCACACACACATATGCACGCACGTGCACAAGCACACGCACACGCACACACCATCCCCCTTTCCAACACTTTTCTTCCCTCCTCCTTTTTCCCTCCATCTATTTCCCTCCATTCAAAAGACTGATGAAATGGTGCTTTACTGTAGAATAGACCTCTAGAGTCCCGTTCTTAGACAACAACCCCCCACCTCTCCTCCATCCATCCATCTATTTCTCCATTCATCCCTCCATCCCCCGCCGTGGACTCTGTGCCAAGCCCGCCAACTCGAGAGCTCTCTCTCCTTTTGCTGTGTCTTTGTGATAATCACAATAACGGAGTAGCGATGCAGAGGGCTTTCTGTTGAGCCCACGCCAACCAGCCTGGATGGCACAGCACAGGGAACCTCTCTAATGCCTCATTCACACTACAGGGCCTGCCTAACCCATTAGATCAACACTGTAATGTGCTGGCTGTGATATTTTCTTTTTCACATTGTCCTTTTTACAACATGGTTCCAGCCACTATGGTGGATGTGTAACCAGGCCAGTACAGCTTGTTTTGGCTTGGCTCGGTTAGGCCCTATAGTGTGAATCAGGCTTAAGCCTGCACCGTAGGTTTCACCATCTCCCTAGCTAGCTAACCACCAATACTCTGCCTCTCCTCGACTCTGTTCTGTTCTGCTAGGGGCTGGAGCATCACAGTCAGGCGTTAAGTCTGCTAGCGATCAATGTGTTCAGCAGCTGGGGACTGGGACTGGGGCCACCACCACTTTCTCTCCCACTATGAAGATCCCTCTCTCTGTTTCTCTCTCCATCTTTTTCTCTCAGTCTCTCTCTCTCTCCCATTTTGTCTCTCTGCATCTCTATGTCTCTGTGTGTCTCCCTCTCTCCCTCTCGCTCTCTCTCCCCCTCTCTCTCCTCTCTCTCTCTCTCTCTCTCTCTCTCTCTCTCTCTCTTTGTCTCCTGCTTAGAATGACAGCAGAGCTGAGCCATTTGCTCCCGTGCCCGCTCTGTGTACCTTTCAAGCTTTCAACATGTCAAAAGTAACTAAGTCATCACTTCAGATGAGAACATTAGATTTTTGCCTGGCTGGCAGTGTCTGTGTAGCCTGCCTAAGACAATTGTTGGCTTGCACACACACATACACACACGCACACAGGCCCACTTCATGTATGAAACCAGTGTCAAGTACATAACAAAACAGTATACAGTACACCACCAGGTCCCCCCTCACAGGAGTGTGACTGATAAACCACCACACACAGCCACCCAGCAGGTTCAACCTCCTACACTCTTAGCACCGTTTTTTCTATCTAGAACCTAAAAGGGTTCTTCGGCTGTCCCCATAGGAGAACCTTTTGAAGAACCCTTTTTGGTTCCAGATAGAACTGCTTTGGGTTCCATGTATAACCCTTTCCACAGAGGGTTCAACATTAAACCTAAAAAGGTTCTACCTGGAACCAAAAAGGGTTCTCCTATGGGGACAGCTGAAGAATCCTTTTGGAACCATTTCTTCTAAGAGTGTACACACTCATAGGCCAGTACAGTATACGGTATATAACACCTCACCTCAACTGAAACTATTCCTTTTAAAATATTTTTTCAAAGGAAACATTGAATATCTCATAGTCAAATGCTAGTGTTTAAAGCAAGTGAGCTAGTTCTACTCTTTTGGCCATTTTCTGGTGTTTTGTGGTGGAAAACTACGAGGGTCGGACATAACATGTCTAGACAGGCTAGAAAAGCTTTTATTTTTTATTTGACAAGCTGGCATTCAATTACCACTCCCTGTTGCAGACAACAAGATTCCATTCCCTCTGTCACAAGAGGATTTATGGCTGATTTAAGATGAAATCGTCAACCCTGTTACTTTATTTGGCACTTACTATAGTATTTTTTAGATGGGAAAACGTGAACATGTGCTCTTTATAACAGAATGTTAAAATTAGGTGAAATCAAACGTTTTTTTGGACCAAGCTACACTTCCCAAAAGGCACAGAATTGGTGGAATGACCCATTTCACAACAGGTATTAAAGACTGCTTTTAATAACCGGCAGCTGCCACTGTATCTGATCTGATCATCCTCCTGTTTATCCATCCATCCATCTACGTATCTTATCCTACTCATCTCATCAACAATTTACTGATGTGGATGATAATGTGTGTGTGTGTGTGTGTGTGTGTGTGTGTGTGTGTGTGTGTGTGTGTGTGTGTGTGTGTGTGTGTGTGTGTGTGTGTGTGTGTGTGTGTGTGTGAGTGTGTCCATTCACATGTATGTGTGTGTATGTTTCTGTGCAAGTGTGTGTTGTTCTGTGCTTAAGATCTTATTAAACCCATTGCCCACTGTTACAACCCAACATGTGCGTGCATGTGTGCCTGTTTTTAACACTGTTATTATGATTGAATCAAGTTGTTTTCGCCCTCTCAGCCTATCAGATCGCTGCCAAACCTGCCAATCAAAGCCCTCGTTACACACAAAGCCCTGTGGCAGAATTTGAGCTGGCATACAGTTAGGTATCCCTGGTTAGCACACACACACACAGGGCCTGGAGAACTAAGCCCCTTAAATCCCATTTTAAACCTAACCATAAAGATTGGAGTACTCCTACCTCCTGCACTTACCTAGACCTAAATTAAATGTTGATTTCATTGAGATTCATTATTTCTCTTAATACCGCTTTCTTTCTCAGAATGTTATGATTGTCGTATATTGTTTGAGAGACCGAGATGCCAGGTAAGGGGCATTTAAGAAAATGTGTGTGTGTGAGTGTTTACCAGAAAACCTTAACAAAGTGACAGGAAGATGAAGGGTGTATTAAACAGTGTAACCTCTGTGTATGACTCAAAACAAACCCTAATGAAAACCAGAGCTAAACTATATGACCTAAGGTCTAAGGCCCTGATAAAATGGGTGAGTGTAATCTGTGTAGAATTGATCCTCTTGATAAACCCTTTGGAAAATATGAGCAAATATTCAAATCTGTCTTTCAACCATTAGATGGGAGTAGGGCTTGGAGAGGTAGGACTAGGCCTATATGACTTGAACAAATAGGCCCTATAGAACAAAGAATCCCCTCCACAACAACTGTGCCAATATAATCCTCACACAAAATGTGCGGTAAACTAAAGAAGATTACACAAACTCTCGTCTATTAGATTAAACCCATATTAATTTGAATTTAAAGGATAATCTCTATTTTCATGGAGTGACTTCATGTCATCATCTCCCGTTATTGTGCTTTTTTTCTAACTGTTACAAAAAGCATCAAATTGCATAGCCCGTGCGTAATCTTACAACGCGCGTAATGGATAGAAGGGGGCGGGGTAGCTCTAGCTCGTTTAGGGTTAACCCAGACTAGCCAAGCGGCGTGGCTCGTGAGTGACGCTGCGGGTCTGAACCCAAGGAACAGAACTGACCGCGACAGACTCCTGACTGTCTGTGCACCGCGTGATCCGTTATTACTCTCCTCTACATATGGCTCGAGCGCCAGATGAAACAAGGTTGAGTTCGAACCGTACATGTCGTCACTCAGTCACTTCTACAATCAGATATTCTCCTTATAATACAATCATGACATGGATGCGTCATAGCACAGCGCGCAGACAGTATTTTCCTCCATAGCACAAACAAGGCGTTTATATTGGTACTGATTAGCTCTGCTCTGCTCTGTTTAGCCTATAGGCTGTAAACTCAAATAGGATGAACCCAGTAACCCCTCTCCGCCTCCCTTTCAGTCCCAACTCACCGCCCCTTTCTACACACCACGTTTACATACAGTGGGGAAAAAAAGTATTTAGTCAGCCACCAATTGTGCAAGTTCTCCCACTTAAAAAGATGAGAGAGGCCTGTAATTTTCATCATAGGTACACGTCAACTATGACAGACAAAATGAGAAAAAAAATTCCAGAAAATCACATTGTAGGATTTTTTATGAATTTATTGGCATATGATGGTGGAAAATAAGTATTTGGTCAATAACAAAAGTTTCTCAATACTTTGTTATATACCCTTTGTTGGCAATGACACAGGTCAAACGTTTTCTGTAAGTCTTCACAAGGTTTTCATACACTGTTGCTGGTATTTTGGCCCATTCCTCCATGCAGATCTCCTCTAGAGCAGTGATGTTTTGGGGCTGTCGCTGGGCAACACAGACTTTCAACTCCCTCCAAAGATTTTCTATGGGGTTGAGATCTGGAGACTGGCTAAGCCACTCCAGGACCTTGAAATGCTTCTTACGAAGCCACTCCTTCGTTGCCCGGGCGGTGTGTTTGGGATCATTGTCATGCTGAAAGACCCAGCCACGTTTCATCTTCAATGCCCTTGCTGATGGAAGGAGGATTTCACTCAAAATCTCACGATACATGGCTCCATTCATTCTTTTCTTTACACGGATTAGTCGTCCTGGTCCCTTTGCAGAAAAACAGCCCCAAAGCATGATGTTTCCAACCCCATGCTTCACAGTAGGTATGGTGTTCTTTGGATGCAACTCAGCATTCTTTGTCCTCCAAACATGACGAGTTGAGTTTTTACCAAAAAGTTATATTTTGGTTTCATCTGACCGTATGACATTCTCCCCAATCCTCTTCTGGATCATCCAAATGCACTTCAGACGGGCCTGGACATGTACTGGCTTAAGCAGGGGGACACGTCTCGCACTGCAGGATTTGAGTCCCTGGCGGCGTAGTGTGTTACTGATGGTAGGATTTGTTACTTTGGTCCCAGCTCTCTGCAGGTCATTCACTAGGTCCCCCCGTGTGGTTCTGGGATTTTTGCTCACCGTTCTTGTGATCATTTTGACCCCACGGGGTGAGATGTTGCGTGGAGCCCCAGATCGAGGGAGATTATCAGTGGTCTTGTATGTCTTCCATTTCCTAATAATTGCTCCCACAGTTGATTTCTTCAAACCAAGCTGCTTACCTATTGCAGATTCAGTCTTCCCAGCCTGGTGCAGGTCTACAATTTTGTTTTTGGTGTCCTTTGACAGCTCTTTGGTCTTGGCCATTGTGGAGTTTGGAGTGTGACTGTTTGAGGTTGTGGACAGGTGTCTTTTATACTGATAACAAGTTCAAACAGGTGCCATTAATACAGGTAACGAGTGGAGGACAGAGGAGCCTCTTAAAGAAGAAGTTACAGGTCTGTGAGAGCCAGAAATCTTGCTTGTTTGTAGGTGACCAAATACTTATTTTCCACCATAATTTGCAAATAAATTCATTAAAAATCCTACAATGGGATTTTCTGGATTTTTTTTTCTCAATTTGTCTGTCATAGTTGACGTGTACCTATGATGAAAATTACAGGCCTCTCTCATCTTTTTAAGTGGGAGAACTTGCACAATTGGTGGCTGACTAAATACTTTTTTTCCCCACTGTACACACCAATATCCCGTTTTTACTCGGGATTCTCAAGTATTCTGTTTTTGAGTTTACGCATATAAACATCAAATCCCGTTTACAATAACCTGAAAAACCTTGTATCCCGGTTACGAGAAACCCGGATAAGATGCCTGGGATATGCTGGGTGTTAGATGGGATCCTATGGCATGTAAATATCTTATCCCGTTTACTGTTGTTTTTCGTAGTCTGCGCAGGCTCAGTTTCGCATACCATGGTTGTTGTGTGATGTTTTCATCTAATTGTCAAACAAATCACTTCAAAAAGTAGGCTACCTGCACAGTTCGATTACCATAATTCCAGAATAATTTATTTTGCTGATACTCTGTACTGGACCGTATAGCCTACTGACTACATTCACCCCTAATTTAGACAACTTTCTGCTTAGAATTTCCGACAGTTGGTAGACCATATTATAATTTCCGACAGTTGGTAGACCATATTATAATTTCCGACATTTGGTAGGCCATATTATAATTTCCGACATTTGGTAGGCCATTTGTTTGTCAACTTTAGTTAGATAGGCCTACGTGCAGCTTCTCTTCTGTCATAACTTGTTGACCCAGAAGACTAAACAAAGTAGTGCTCACCAGAATAATGTCTTACATTGATAAAATGAATACATAAGTAATCTTAAAATGAATACATAAGTCATCTAGTTAACACCGGTAAAATTGTCTGTTTCGTTTAGGGACCGGGGAGAAAACGCAATAACTCCAAAACAGTGGAAAGATTGGTCCTGTGCAAAATGTCCAAATGTCATCAGTTTGACCGGTTTTATGGAAATGAAAAGTTGAGAAAAAGATTAAACACGTTTCTGATATGACTTCAGTTCATCCTGGGTGCATATTTTATCTGGGTGAAATACTGTCTGCTTGCATAACAGTGTCAAAGATAACACATTACATGCGCATTTGCATTTTCTCAAGAGATGCTGAAAGAAATAAATCATATTTCTCCACTCCTGTTCCCAAGACAAAATGTAAATTTCTTGAATAATTTTACAACAGGAAATGCATAATTCTGCAGGAGTTGATACTATACATGTGAGAGGTTAAAGGCCTACAGTTAGTGTCTATATTTCAGTTACTATTCAATTTAACCCATATGAACTGGATACAGGGAAACTTGTGAGCGGGATATCAAAGGTGCATGTAAACAGCTTATCCCGAATAAGACCTTAAGCGGGATATGAGCAACTATCCGGAATATTGTGTGCATGTAAACTTGGTCATGACTGACTGCATCGTGGAGAGTAGCAGTGGTGAATGTGGGGAAATGCGAAAGCCAGAAATCGTTAGAAACAAGTCATTTGCTTTAACCATCAGTTGAGAGCCATCAATTATTATGGCTGGAGACTGAGCAACCGTCTGTAGTTAAGATACACAACCCAAATTAAGTGATCAAAGTCTAAAATGTATTTTATGGAAAGACAGTGGCACAGGCCTATAGGCTACCCCCTATCAACACACACAATCACCATATATATAGAGGCTAATTATTATGAATTTCAAGTAGGCAATGTTACTGTACCTTCCATCCAGCTGAACTATTGCTGTCACCTTTATCCTTGAAATAAGGGACAAAGCGCACCATCCAATCGTAAACCTGCGACAGAGTGAGTCTCTTCTCCGGGACACTCTCAATGGCACGCGTGATGAGGTCCGCGTACGACTGGTTTCCCCACGCGTTCCTCCGGGACGACTTGGCTTTGCGCAGCTGGCCGGGCACGTCGAGGGCAGCCCCGGACATGCATGTAGGAGCGCCGGGTGCTATAGGGACCGGTGCGCCGGCTGGATGTTTGAGCTCCACGGGTGCGCCACCTCTTCCCTCGGATGCTCCGCCGCCGCATGCCGGCACGTTGTACTGAAGCTGCTCCAGTTTGACAGACGCCAGGGGCAGACCTCGATTTACTTCATCCACTCCCCGAGGGAAATCCTCAGGACACGGCGGCAGCGGCCAGGTGCATGATCGCGGCCGGCCCTCCAGCTCGTATTCATGATTGATTCCAACATGATGCGTATCCATGCCGTTATTCTCCATCATTAGCATCTATCCGCCTGGAATAACGCCGGAGAGGCAAGGTCACAAAGAAAGAAACAATCCACTATAATCCTCCAACTGTTTTTGGAATTGTTCAAATAGCCCAAATGTGTCTCCTTGCCTACAAGCAACTGCTACTGTCTGATACAAAAATATGATAAACCAATATCAAAAAGCCAGGAGAGGCGTGGAGTAGGATCATTCTGGAAGAGCATGTATTCTCTATGCAGTATCAGAACAGACCATGATCAACATGCATCCAGCGCGCAGCACAATAAATAAACCAGGTCCAGGTGATGGTTAAAAATCCATTCTCAAACCCATGGCCAGATTCAGCAACACGGACTTGATGAATTGTTACTAGCCTAATGTCCGTTTAAAAAACGGTCTACTGCAGCAACAGTTGATTCCCTTGTTCAACGGCTGTACTGGCTGGCAGGCTTGGACGATATATTCGAATTAAAGCCAATTAAATTGGACTGTCTTTCACGAAGTTTCCACACGCTCACTGTTTCTGTCGTCTGGAATCTCCTTTCCTCTGCAGATTGGTGCACACTCAAGCGCTCACGCGAAAACAGCACACGCACTCATAGCTGATAGTAACACACTGACTGACTGTGCGAGCTGCGTGCAATTACTCCTCTTAAAAATAGGCTCGCTCTATGAATAATTTATAAACCCGCAGAATTCCAGACGAAAAAAGCCTCGCATGCGGCTCGTGGAGCATGCTCTGTTTGTGTCTTCCTTCTCTCACGCGACGAAGACGCCCTGTCATAAATGCATTACATTACATACATTTAACCTCCCGTATTTCGTAAGATTTTTAGATTATTACCATACCCTATTCCTTCCACATTGGTACACCAGTGTGTCTCAGTCAGTGAGGCTTGAGCATCAAGCGACTAAATTGTAGTGTTGAATAAGTGCTGATTACACATACTTAGACAAGGCTTGGACCAAGGCACTCCCTCTATAACAGGTTTAGCGAAATGGAATATCTATACTATTCTGTATACAGCATCGTTTCACATTGCTAGTCCACATTTTTATTCACAATTCTTAAAATTGCTTGAGAAATTCGATTTTTTTGGTTTATTGATGTTTCTTGCCTTGGGAATAAACAAGAAGGCCTAAATAAATACCAATTGACGGAGAACGAAACATTGTGCTTTAGCTATCCAAATTGTGATGCTCTTACATGTGCTGCATATGATCGTCAGTCAAATTTCTACCTGTTGCTGAGAGAGATTGGGATAAGCATGAAATGTTCACCTCCAGAGTGCGGCATCTATAAACCTATAATTTCTTATTGTGCACGCCAGTTCAGTTACATTAACTGCTAACACTGTATTGAATAATTATAATATGTATTTATTATTGAACAAATATTTAATATGTAATTATGACCGGGTTAATTAATGCTACCAAATAAATATTTCCTAATTTAAGCATGAGTGTCCGCCAGATTCCGTACGCAGATTCCCTATGTATTGCAGTCTGAGACAAGAACATCAGAAAAGCCGAAATTACATATCCTTTGAAATAATAATTGGCTCGCGGTTTCATTTCATACCATCCTTTCTCTGCACGGGTGTTTTCTCCCAGTAGAGAGAGAGAGAGGGGGGCGGGGGCGGCAGTTGTGAATGTCACACTCAATTGGCGCCCGCGGACTGCAACCATGCTCACGTCTATATGGGGGATTCTGCCTGAGCAGCGATCCAGTAGCACTGCCTTGCATGACCCCTCATTGGGTTCAAGTTGTAGGGTATCCATACTGAACTCCTTCCAACTAAAAGTGTCTCTCTATTTATCACTTTATGCATTGGCTGTTATTCTATAAAATGAAGGGGGGCTTTGTCTGTTATGCACCTGTAGTTTGATATAAAGTTATTATATTCGACTATATTCTATTCTACTTTATTTAATTATATTCTACTATATTCTATTCTATAATACACTGAGTGTAGAAAACATTAGGAACACTTTCCTAATATTGAGTTGCACCCCCTTTTGCCCTCAGAACAGCCTCATTTCGTTGGGGGCATGGACTCTAGAAGGTGTCAAAAGCGTTCCACAGGGATGCTGGCCCATGCTGACTCCAATGCTTCCCATAGTTGTGTCAAGTTGGCTGGAAGTCCTTTGGATGGTGGACCATTCTTGATACACAGGGGAAACTGTTGAGCGTGAAAAACCCAGCAGCGTTGCAGTTCTTGACACACTCAAACCGGTGCGCCTGGCACCTACTACCATACCCCGTTCAAAGACACTTAAATATTTTGTCTTGCCCATTCACCCTCTGAATGGCACACATACACAATCCATGTCTCAATTGTCTCAAGGCTTAAAAATCCTTCTTTAACCTGTCTCCTCCCCTTCATCTACACTGATTGAAGTGGATTTAATAAGTGACATCAATAAGGGATCATAGCTTTCACCTGGATTCACCTGGTCAGTCTATGTCATGAAAAGAGCAGGTGTTCCTAATGTTTTGTAAACTCAGTGTATATTCTATAATATATTCTATAACCCCATTATCCTTTTTTTAATGGAAAATCCCCTGCACTATTGACAGCTTGGTTGTCAGGGGCAACCATATCCTCAAATGCTGGCATAGTGGAATGCTTTCATGGTGGCTAAACAGGTCTATCACAACATGAGATGTGAAAGAGAGAGGGGGGAGAGAGGAGGGAAGTATAGGGTGAGAGTGACAGAGGGAAAGAGAGAGAGAGAGAGTGGGGAGCAATACAAGGAGGGGGAGGAGGGGGGGGGGAGATGGTGTGTGTGTGAGAGAAGGAGGGCGAGAAGAGAAGGGGAGGAAGAGTAGAGTGCGAAAGAGTGAAGGAGAGGGGGGAACAAAAACAGGAGGGGAGGAGGAGAGGGTGAGAGAGAGGGAGAAATGAGGGAGAGATGCTGTAAATGAGAAACCGAGGGGTAATTCAAAACACATGGCCCCTGCCCTACGGTCTGGAGAGGAGATTTTTATGCACCGCAGTGAAGTTGTAACTGAAATGCGGTGTGACTCCTATCCTATGGAATGCAAACACTGAGCCACTGCCAGCTGAGTTGAGTGGATGTGTGTAGTGATCTATTGTGGCCGTAGCAAGCTAAGCTTTTGGGCATTGACACTGACAAACAACCATGGACGCTCCAAACTCAGACAACAACAGGAGAAAAATCAGTGAGGGAAGATCTTTGAATCAATCAACCGCCAGGTAACTACACTGTAAAAAAAATAATATGTTGTTTTAATGGTAACTTACTGGCAGCTAGTTACCTGTAAATTACTGTAAAATAAATAAATAATAAGGTATAGTATGTTTCTGTAAATTCCAAATAAACTTTTATTTGGAATTGACAGTAACACACTGTATATTTCTTACGGTAACTGACTGCCAGTAAGTTACCGTTAAAAAATATTTCTGTTTTTTACAGTGTACCTTACCTACCTAAGCTAGCTAGTCAGCCAGGATTACTACTGATGTGTTTACTGGGATGGGATGATGATGCCACTCCCACCCTTGTGTTGAGAAACAATGACCGACTGACTGACTATAGCTCCAATTAGGCATGTCAGAAGAGTAGACTCTCATATGTACAACATGTGAGGCATGTCCACTGAACAAAATAAAATGTCTCCTTTTTAAAAACCCTTCTGGATTTGACTTTGAGAGCCAGACTGCATTCTTGCTCTGTACTGTTTAGGTACTCAACTGTGAGCCCAATCTTTGCTCTAAGGCCCCTTAACATCACTTCATCTCCCTCCCTCTCTTCATCTCAATCTTTCTCTCTTTTTCTCTTTCTGTTCATCAATGATGTTCCCTCCCTCTAGCCCTCCCTCCTCTACAACCCACTGCTGTTACATAAGGAAAGCTGTGGGTGTTGTTTTGTAGTGTGACTTGGGGGTTGTGTGTGTGTGGTGTGCGTGCGTGTATGTGTGTGTGTGTGTGTGGAAACAGTGGGAAAGGAAGTCTGGGTGTCTGTAGCCAGTACACAGCCCATGGTCATCCCAGGAATATGTCTCCTCCTTGGGCCAGAGCTGCCTGGAGGCCTGGGCTGCAGCCAACCATGTGGCTTCTCAATGTGACAGAACCATGGAGAAACACTCCACTCTCCTCAGCTCCTAACCTGGTCCCACGTCAGTTTGTGCCGTTCGGTGCGACAATGACCGTAGCAGCTGGTTAGCATGAACAGATCTGGGACCAGGCTACTCAACTCTACTTCTCTCACTTTTTAGTACTTTCCCAAAGACAAAAAGGCAGCGTTTCATTTCACTCCCAAGTATTGGCACTGGCGGTAGTGTGTTGGTTTGGCTAGTACTTCCTGCTTTGGATTATGTCGGTCTTTTTCTGTTTTAGCCTTTTTATAGGTGGAAACCAAACCACAATGCAAAATTGGCCCTTTGATGAATACCGATGTGGTATTAGTAATAATTTAAAGGGGCAATCTGCATCTACATTCATTTTTGGACTTATGACATAGAGTCGTGGTCAAAAGTTTTGAGAATGACACAAATATTAATTTTCACAAAGTCTGCTGTCTCAGTTTTTATGATGGCAATTTGCATATACTTCAGAATGTTATGAAGAGTGATCAGATGAATTGCAATTAATTGCAAAGTCCCTCTTTGCCATGAAAATGAACTTAATCCCCCAAAAACATTTCCACTGCATTTCAGCCCTGCCACAAAAGGATCAGCTGACATCATGTCAGTGATTCTCTCGTTAACACAGGTGAGAGTGTTGACGAGGACAAGGCTGGAGATCACTCTGTCATGCTGATTGAGTTAGAATAACAGACTGGAAGCTTTAAAAGGAGGGTGGTGCTTGAAATCATTGTTCTTCCTCTGTTAACCATGGTTACCTGCAAGAAAACACGTGCCGTCATCATTGCTTTGCACAAAAAGGGCTTCACAGGCAAGGATATTGCTGCTAGTAAGATTGCACCTAAATCAACCATTTATCAGATCATCAAGAACTTCAAGGAGAGAGGTTAAATTGTTGTGAAGAAGGCGTCAGGGCGCCCAAGAAAGTCCAGCAAGCGCCAGGACCGTCTCCTAAAGTTGATTCAGCTGCGGGATCGGGGCACCACCAGTGCAGAGCTTGCTCAGGTATGGCAGCAGGCAGGTGTGAGTGCATCTGCACGCACAGTGAGGCAAATACTTTTGGAGGATGGCCTGGTGTCAACAAGGGCAGCGAGGAAGCCACTTCTCTCCAGGAAAAACATCAGGGACAGACTAATATTCTGCAAAGGGTACAGGGATTGGACTGCTGAGGACTGGGGTAAAGTCATTTTCTCTGATGAATCCCCTTTCTGATTGTTTGGGGCATCCGGAAAAAAGCTTGTCCGGAGAAGACAAGGTGAGCGCTACCATCAGTCCTGTGTCATGCCAACAGTAAAGCATCCTGAGACCATTCATGTGTGGGGTTGCTTCTCAGCCAAGGGAGTGGGCTCACTCACAATTTTGCCTAAGAACACAGCCATGAACAAAGAATGGTACTAACACATCCTCTGAGAGCAACTTCTCCCAACCATCCAATAACAGTTTGGTGACGGACAATGCCTTTTCCAGCATGATGGAGCACCTTGCCATAAGGCAAAAGTGATAACTAAGTGGCTCGGGGAACAAAACATCGACATTTTGGGTCCATGGCCAGGAAACTCTCCAGACCTTAATCCCATTGAGAATATGTGGTGAATCCTAAAGAGGCGGGTGGACAAACAAAAGCCCACAAATTCTGACAAACTCCAAGCATTGATTATGCAAGAATGGGCTGCCATCAGTCAGGATGTGGCCCAGATGTTAATTGACAGCATGCCAGGGCAGATTGCAGAGGTCTTGAAAAAGAAGGGTCAACACTGCAAATATTGACTCTTTGCATAAACTTAATGTAATTGTCAATAAAAGCCTTTGACACTTATGGAATGCTTGTAATTATACTTCAGAATACCATAGTAACATCTGACAAAAATATCTAAAAACACTGAAGCAGCAAACTTTGTGAAGACCAATACTTGTGTCATTCTCAAAACATTTGACCACGACTGTATGTACCCATTGATTCTTGAAGAATACAACTTATAAATGCCTCATGAGCTCAGTTCAACCGTCATACCCCATCAGAACCCAAAATGTAAGCTTGTTTTACTCCAATGTTTGTAAACAATGTAAATGTAAAAAAAAAACTATATAGCCTCAAAACATGGTTAAAACGATAATGTTGATATCATGGATGGTCAGTCCTTGTAGCCATAGCTGTCTATGAATTTGAGAGTGGTTACATTTCTCCAGGCCCATCCCTCAGCTTTTTACCAAAACAGGGGTGGGAGTGTGCTTTGTTGTTGTTTCAACTGCTGATTCCCGCTTTGTGTGTGTGCACTGTGTGTGTGTGTGGCAGACAGACAGACAGTCTTCCCTCTGCCACACCTCCCTAAAAGAGATTTAGCTAACACTATCCGACACCAAGCGCTAATCCTGTTTTAGATTGCACCCTCAACCATGAAATCCACTCACACAGGGAGAGAAAATACACAGTGATGCAGCGCAGGCAGAGGTGTTACAAAGATAATCTTCCCTCTGTCACTTTCGTCCTCTGGTTTTAAGGAAACAGAAAGGAAATGGCACAACTAAAGAATTACAACAGTCAGATGGATGCAACCAGAGCCATATTGTATGGTTGAGAGGGATGAGGCAAAATATATGGCTGGCTGTATAACCGATTGGAAAACGTACTGCAAATTGAGAAATCATGTGACTAAACTGAATAAAAAGAAGAAGAAACTACACTATGAAAAAAAAATAAAAGACATAAAGAATGATAGTAAAATGCTTTGGCGCACCTTAAATGAAATTCTGGATAAAAAGGCAAACTACGCTCCATCATTCATTGAATCAGATGGCTCATTCATCACAAAACCCACTGATATTGCCAATTACTTTAATGATCTTTTCATTGGCAAGATTAGTGAACTTAGGCATGACATGCCAGCAACAAATGCTGACACTACACATTCAAGTATATCTGACCAAAATATGAAAGACAAGCATTGCAATTTTGAATTCCGTAAAGTGAGTGTGGAAGAGGTGAAAAATGTATTGTTGTCTATCAACAATGACAAGCCACCTGGGTCTGACAACTTGGATGGAAAATTACTGAGGATAATAGCAGACGATATTGCCACTCCTATTTGCCATATCTTCAATTTAAGCCTACTAGAAAGTGTGTGCCCTCAGGCATGGAGGGAAGCAAAAGTTATTCCCCTACTTAAGAATAGTAAAGCCCCCTTTACTGGCTCAAATAGCAGACCAAATCAGCCTGTTACCAACCCTTAGTATACTTTTGGAAAAAATGGTGTTTGACCAGATACAATGCTATTTTACAGTAAACAAATTGACAACATACTTTCAGCACGCTTATAGGGAAGGACATTCAAAAAGCACAGCACTTACACGAATGACTGATGATTGGCTGAGAGAAATTGATGATAAAAAATTGTGGGGGCTGTTTTGTTAGACTTCAGTGCGGCTTTTGACATTATCGATGATAGTCTGTTGCTGGATAAAGAGTTACCTGTCTAACAGAACACAGAGGGGTGTTCTTTAATGGAAGCGTCTCCAACAAAATCCAGGTAGAATCCAGAATTCCCCAGGGCAGCTGTCTAGGCCCCTTGCTTTTTTCAATCTTTACTAATGACATGCCACTGGCTTTGAGTAAAGCCAGTGTGTCTATGTATGCAGATGACTTAACACTATACACGTCAGCTACCACAGCGACTGAAATGACAGCAACACTTAACAAAGAGCTGCAGTTAGTTTCAGAATGGGTGGCAAGGAATAAGTTAGTCCTAAATATTTCAAAAACTAAAAGCATTGTATTTGGGACAAATCATTCACTAAACCTCAACAAAATCTTATAAAACATCACAGTACAGTTGAAAAATATTTGGCAAATAGAAATCCAATATGGATGGTGTTAAGAGATAGATGGGAGCTGTTGAATGGAGTTGAAGGATGGGACTAATAACAACTAACAACTAACAACAACTAATAACAACAAGATAACTAATGTAAAGCATACTGTGTCCATAATAAGTATATAGGTTATAGGTTTAGAGCTTTTGTGAAAAGCACAGTTAGAAAGATATAGCATATAGAAGCAAACCGGATGGACATCATGAAAATGATCGGAGAGGTTGAGGGTAGAGGAAGTTCAGGAGTAAAAACAAACAAAATAGAATTATTGTAAAATTGACTGTGTCCATAAAATTTATATAGTATGTATAAGCTGGAAGTAGAGGTCTAAGCATTGTTGTTCACTAGTTTACTCCAATTAGGGAAGGGGTGGTGGGGTTGGAAAGTAATAAAGGGAAATATATATTTTTAAAGGAAATGTATATATATATATATATATATATATATATATATATATATATATATATGTATGTATATGTATTTATATGTATGTATGTGTATATGTATGTGTATGTATGTACAGTTGAAGTCGGAAGTTTACATACACTTAGGTTGGAGTCATTAAATCTCGTTTTTCAAACACTCCACACATTTCTTGTTAATAAACTCTAGTAATTTTTCCAACAATTGTTTACAGACAGATTATTTCACTTATAATTCCCTGTATCACAATTCCAGTGGGTCAGAAGTTTACACACACTAAGTTGACTGTGCCTTTAAACAGCTTGGAAAATTCCAGAAAATGATGTCATGGCTTTAGAAGCTTCTGATAGGCTAATTGACATCATTTGAGTCAATTGGAGGTGTACCTGTGGATGTATTTCAAGGCCTACCTTCAAACTCAGTGCCTCTTTGCTTGACACCATGGGAAAATCAAAAGAAATCAGCCAAGTCCTCCGAAGAAAAATTGTAGACCTCCACAAGTCTGGTTCATCCTTGGGAGCAATTTCCAAACGACTGAAGGTACCACGTTCATCTGTACAAACAATAGTACGCAAGTACAGTGAGGGAAAAATGTATTTGATCCCCTGCTGATTTTGTACGTTTGTCCACTGACAAAGACATGATCAGTCTATAATTTTAATGGTACGTTTATTTGAACAGTGAGAGACAGAATAACAACAACAAAAATCCAGAAAAATGCATGTCAAAAATGTTATAAATTGATTTGCATTTTAGTGAGGGAAATAAGTATTTGACCCCTCTGCAAAACATTACTTAGTACTTGGTGGCAAAACCCTTGTTGACAATCACAGAGGTCAGACGTTTCTTGTAGTTGGCCACCAGGTTTGCACACATCTCAGGAGGGATTTTGTCCCACTCCTCTTTGCAGATCTTCTCCAAGTCATTAAGGTTTCGAGGCTGACGTTTGGCAACTCAAACCTTCAGCTCCCTCCACAGATTGTCTATGGGATTAAGGTCTGGAGACTGGCTAGGCCACTCCAGGACCTTAATGTGCTTCTTCTTGAGCCACTCCTTTGTTGCCTTGGCCGTGTGTTTTGGGTCATTGTCATGCTGGAATACCCATCCACGACCCATTTTCAATGCCCTGGCTGAGGGAAGGAGGTTCTCACCCAAGATTTGATGATACATGGCCCCGTCCATCGTCCCTTTGATGCGGTGAAGTTGTCCTGTCCCCATAGCAGAAAAACACCCCCAAAGCATAATGTTTCCACCTCCATGTTTGACGGTGGGGATGGTGTTCTTGGGGTCATAGGCAGCATTCCTCCTCCTCCAAACACGGCGAGTTGAGTTGATGCCAAAGAGCTCGATTTTGGTCTCATCTGACCACAACACTTTCACCCAGTTCTCCTCTGAATCATTCAGATGTTCATTGGCAAACTTCAGACGGGCCTGTATATGTGCTTTCTTGAGCAGGGGGACCTTGCGGGCGCTGCAGGATTTCAGTCCTTCACGGAGTAGTGTGTTACCAATTGTTTTCTTGGTGACTATGGTCCCAGCTGCCTTGAGATCATTGACAAGATCCTCCCGTGTAGTTCTGGGCTGATTTCTCACCGTTCTCATGATCATTGCAACTCCACGAGGTGAGATCTTGCATGGATCCCCAGGCCGAGGGAGATTGACAGTTATTTTGTGTTTCTTCCATTTGCGAATAATCGCACCAACTGTTGTCACCTTCTCACCAAGCTGCTTGGCGATGGTCTTGTAGCCCATTCCAGCCTTGTGTAGGTCTACAATCTTGTCCCTGACATCCTTGGAGAGCTCTTTGGTCTTGGCCATGGTGGAGAGTTTGGAATCTGATTGATTGATTGCTTCTGTGGACAGGTGTCTTTTATACAGGTAATAAGCTGCGATTAGGAGCACTCCCTTTAAGAAAGACACCTGGGAGCCATAAATCTTTCTGATTGAGAGGGGGTCAAATACTTATTTCCCTCATTAAAATGCAAATCAATTTATAACATTTTTGACATGCGTTTTTCTGGATTTTGTTATTGTTATTCTGTCTCTCACTGTTCAAATAAATCTACCATTAAAATTATAGACTGATCATTTCTTTGTCAGTGGGCAAACGTACAAAATCAGCAGGTTTCAAAATCTTTTTTCCCTCATTGTATATACACCATGGGACCACGCAGCCGTCATACCGCTCAGGAAGGAGACGCGTTCTGTCTCCTAGAGATTAACATACTTTGGTGCGAAAAGTGCAAATCAATCCCATAACAACAGCAAAGGACCTTGTGAAGATGCTGGAGGAAACAGGTACAAAAGTATCTATATCCACAGTAAAAACGAGTCCTATATCGACATAACCTGAAAGGCCGCTCAGCAAGGAAGAAGCCACTGCTCCAAAACCGCCATAAAAAGCCAGACTACGGTTTGTAACTGCACATGGGGACCAAGATCGTACTTTTTGGAGAAATGTCCTCTGGTCTGATGAAACAAAAATGGAACTGTTTGGCCATAATGACCATCGCTATGTTTGGAGGAAAAAGGGGGTACCTTGCAAGCTGAAGAACACCATCCCAACCGTGAAGCACAGGGGTGGCAGCATCATGCTTTGGGGGTGCTTTGCTGCAGGAGGGACTGGTGCACTTCACAAAATAGATGGCATAATGAAGAAGGAAAGTTATGTGGATATATTGAAGCAACATCTCAAGACATCAGTCAGGAAGTTAAAGCTTGGTCGCAAATGGGTCTTCAAATGGACAATGATCCCAAGCATACTTCCAAAGTTGTTGCAAAATGGTTTAAGGACAACAATGTCAAGGTATTGGAGTGGCCATCACAAAGCCCTGACCTCAGTCCTATAGAACATTTGTGGGCAGAACTGAAAAATCGTGTGCGAGTAAGGATGCCTACAAACCTGACTCAGTTACACCAGCTCTGTCAGGAGGAATGGGCCAAAATTCACCCAACTTATTGTGGGAAGCTTGTGGAAGGCTACTCGAAACGTTTGACCCAAGTTAAACAATATAAAGGCAATGCTACCAAATACTAATTGAGTGTATGTAAACTTCTGACCCACTGAGAATGTGATGAAAGAAATAAAAGCTGAAATAAATCATTCTCTCTACTATTATTCTGACATTTCACATTCTTAAAATAAAGTGGTGATCCTAAATTTTTACTAGGATTTAATGTCAGGAATTGTGAAAAACTGAGTTTAAATGTATTTGGCTAAGGTGTATGTAAACTTCCGACTTCGACTGTATATATATATATATATATATATATATATATTTGCGAGGAAAAAAACATGGGGGATTGGAAGTGATGCAGACAATTACATTGATGGAAGTTACAATCTATCTGCAATATTAAAGCTGATCTACCCCCTAAAAACAAAATGGAAATACCAACAAAAAACAACATGGATTGGAAACTGTCATGGTCAAAACATATTGATACAACAGTAGCTAGGATGGGGAGAAGTCTGTCTATATTAAAGCGCTGCTCTGCATTCTTAACAGCACTATCAAAAAGGCAGGTCCTACAGGGCCTAGTTTTGTCGCAACTGGACTACTGGTCAGTCGTGTAGTCAGGTGCCACAAAGAGGGACTTGGGAAAATTGCAATTGGCTCAGAACAGGGCAGCACGGCTGGCCCTAAATGTACACAGAGAGCTAACATTACTAATATGCATGTCAATCTCTCCTGGCTCAAAGTGGAGGAGAGATTGACTTCATCACTACTTGCATTTGTGAGAGGTATTGACATGTTGAATGCACCGAGCTGTCTGTTTGAACTACTGGCACACAGCTCGGACACCCATGCATACCCCACAAAACATGCCACCAGAGGTCTCTTCACAGTCCCCAAGTCCAGAACAGACTATGGGAGGTGCACAGTACTACATAGAGCCATGATTACATGGAACTCTATTCCACATCAAGTAACTCATGCAAGCAGTAAAATTAGATTTAAAAAACAGATACAAATACACCTTATGGAACAGCGGGGACTGTGAAGCAACACAAACAGACATGCATACTAACACATGATAACATACGCACTATACACACACGTTATAGATATGTGGTAGTGGAGTAGGGGCTTGAGGGCACACACTTAATATGTTGTGATATCTGTTATGAATGTATTGTAATGTTTTTAAAATGTATAACTGCCTTAATTTTGCTGGACCTCAGGAAGAGTAGCTAATGGGGATCCATAATAATTACAAATACATAACTGGATGCAACCACTAGATAAAAACGAGCGATTCAGGTTAGTAGGGAAGTAGGGAATGGTGAATAACCTCTATTTGTTTTACAGGATGTCACTGAAATCACAGGGTATGCCCAAAAGACAAAGCAGCTATTATGTGTCATATAAATACTCAGTAAATGTGTAAATGAAATGACCCAGTTCTGTGGACCAGGGGACAATTCAGTTTCCAATTCAGTCAATTCATGAATCGAAACAATTCCTCATATTAAACAACGGGTGATTTTCTATTCATGAATCATTTAAATTCATGAAACTGAACTGTCCCCAACCCGGCTGTAGACATTTAAATATCCCTCCTATGAAAAATGTAGCAGGAGTTCCCATGAACTGGTCTGACCGCTGTGGTCTGCTGCCCTAGCAGTGATCCCATAATGGGTCTGGCTGGCCTGCCTAGCTTACTGTACACTGGAAGAAAGTCATTGAGCTGGCTGACTGACCACCACAGCTCAGGCCACAGGGTGGAGTAGAAAACAGTTACAGTTACTGCATGATGAAGTCACTCCCAGGGACTAAGGCACAACTACACGAGAGAGAGAGGCTGCCTACAGTCTGCAGAAATAAGCACTCGTTCCCTACCCCTCAACGTGATCTCAGAAATGGACTGGTGGAAACATGCTCATACCAATCCAATGAGGGGGAGTGATCAAGTGCACACTCCAGGGGAGAAGAGAAGGGAATTGGATCAGAACGACTGAGGGGCCTGGTAGGGATGTAGAGGTATAGAACATTGGGTGTGACAAGGTGGGAGAGGGGTAGGTGGCTTTGTGAGGGTGTCACCGGGTGCTTTCCTCCCTGTCTCCCCCATCTCTAAACATTCTTGAGAGTTCCGCTTCACTGCGTGCGACCGGCGATTGGGGTGATCAGGACCGGTGAGGTCTTGCCAACCCTCCCTCACTCAGCTGTCTCAGCAGGTCACCTGTGGCCCCTGAAGCCTTCAGGGGCCGCTACATCACAACATGTGAGTTGCATACTCAATATACTAATAGATACTTATGGATATTATACCAGTATTACAGGTAGTATCTTTTAGTCTCCATTTTGCATTCCATGTGTGAAACTATCAGCCTATACATTCCTGTGTTAAATGATGTGAGGCAGGATTTATTTTCTGTGTAATTTCTATTATCTCAGTGGTCCCAGGTTAACACTGAGGAGAGAGAGAGAGAGAGAGAGAATGGAAAATAGACAGAATAAAAAAAGATGGATTAGAAATAAGAAAAAAATAAGAGTTCAGAGGGTCGTATCTCATTAAGCAATTGAGAAAGTTAATTAGGCAGCGCTGATAATTATTGCCATGGCAACCTGAGCGCACTCATGCAAATTTGATTAAGGAGTTGCTGGTTGTTTATCTGCACTGGTGAGACAGAGTTAGCATCCCAAATGGCACCCTATTCCCTATGTAGTGCACTACTTTTGACCAGGGCCCTGTTAAAATTAAGCACACTATATAGGGAATAGGGTGCCATTTGGGACAACTAAGAGACAGCATAGCAGGGCCAGCGAAGAACCCCAGAGACCCCTACAGGTGAGATGGTGTAGCTGCATGTTCCCTTACTAAACCCACTCCAGAGTTTCTCCAAATAAGATCACCTCATGGAGCACAGCATAACTATGGCATTGCCAACATTCCTTTACAACAGTCTATCACAAGCATTAAGATGTTACTAAAATATATAATACCAGCCAAAAGGGAAAACACTGATCACTTTGCTACTGACCCTCAAAACTGGAAACGAAGACACAGGTTATGAGTCTGATTGGCCTTCATCACTGTCCTTTTAAAATCAACAATGATCAGTCCTATTCATAATATTAATCATTGACTGATTATATTATGAACCCAATGTCTGCTACCATCTATTCATTGATACAGAATACTAACAATAGCAATATTTCAAAAATGGATGTGTCATCCTAATAATGGTTTCATTTTCATTCCTAGATGGAGAACATTTGTGAAACTGATAGTAATCCAATGAGGTAGGTAGACATCGGGGGTTGTTTCTAGATTCCACAAAGAGAGCAGCGCACAGTACACATGTTGCCCTCTGGTGGAAAAGAGATCAACAACTATAAGAACACAACCATTTAAAATGTGCCACATGTTCATATAATCCAGTAGAATCCGACACGGCATTGACCATGGAAATACAACTAATCAAAATTAGCCACATTGTAGATAGAATTCGACACTGTCTGCAGCTTGTGCATCAAACGGATATTGTGAAGGATAAACACCCTTCATCGTGTAGCAAGTAGCAGTGATTGCTAATCACTGCTATCTATGGGAGTACAACCATTTATTTATTCTTACTCCTATAAAACCACAGATTGGTTTTGTGGACAGATTGGTAAAAAAAAAAAAAAGTGCTTTAACAAATAATACTCAGAAGTAATACTCAGAAACAAAAACCAGTGGATGAAATTTGAGGTTTAAATTAGTTGAGACATATGTAAAACTCATCACCTTGGGAGAGTAACTGACACATTTGACGTGTTCCCAGAACAGACCATCACATTTGGTTAGCTGAAAAATCACTTAATTAGCCATCCCAGGCGCTTTCTCAGTAGATGGCATCGTGTGAAGTAAAACAGTAAAACCAGGGATATGAAAGCAACACAGCAGAGACCCAGGGGGAGATTTCTCTAGGGACTAAACTAATCCTCCTCTCCTGCCATCATCTCATCTCACACAGCGAAGAGAGGAGTAGTATAGATTATTACTGTTTATTATACAAATATCAAACAAAGATATGAATTGTAATTTGTTTAAACAGTTTTTTTCTATTCTTCCTAACTGAATTTCACACATATCTGACAATAATGGGTTCCATTTCAACCAACCGCTGAATAATTGTAAAAAACTGCAAAAACATAATCACTGTCTCACACACAAACTGGTTTGTTTCTTCCTAGTTTCTTTAAAGCCAATATGGACCCTCAGATCATAGCCTTATCTGAGTGGATTACTAAAACGTCGAGCAGTCCTTGTCTGGTTAATGTTACCCTCTGTCTTGGCAGAAACATGGTTTTCAGTGAAACCAACGGCACAAAAAATATCCAAAAAAGCAAAATCATACAGTAAATCAAACAGTCAGAATGAATAGCAAATGTATAAGATTGGTTTTTGTAACAGAGCAATGTTTCATTTAGTTTAAAATAATAAATAAATAAAGCTGTAAAACAATGGTTCAAATGCACCAATCTGTTACAGTAAGACTTATGATGCGCTTCAAGAAGCCTGCGTTTGTGTATAGGTTGAATTAGTTTAAATAGCATTTTTAATCTGAGCTAAGTCAGACACTACTTTGTCAGTACAAGTGAGTTGAGCAATAAAAAACAAAACATGTTATAATATACAGTACCAGTCAAAAGTTTGAACACACCTACTCAGTCCAGGGTTTTTCTTTATTTTTACTATTTTCTACATTGTAGAACAATAGTGAAGACATCAAAACTATGAAATAACACATATGGAATCATGTAGTAACCAAAAAAGGGTTAAACAAATAAAAACATATTTCAAGTAGCCACCCTTTGCCTTAATGACAGCTTTGCACACTCTTGGCATTCTCTCAACCAGCTTCATGAGGTAGTCACCTGGAATGCATTTCAGTTAACAGGTGTGCCTTGTTAAAAGTTAATTTGTGGAATTTATTTCCTTCTTAATGCGTTTGAGCCAATCAGTTGTGTTGTGACAAGGTAGGGGTGGTATACAGAAGATAGGCCTATTTGGTAAAAGACCAAGTCCATATTATGGCAAGAACAGCTCAAATAAGCAAACTACAGTCCATCATTACTTTAAGACATGAAGGTCAGTCAACACGGAACATTTGCAGTTGCAAAAACCATCAAGCGCTATGATGAAACTGGCTCTCATGAGGACCGCCACAGGAAAGGAAGACCCAGAGTTACCTCTGCTGCAGAGGATAAGTTCATTAGAGTTAACTGCACCTCAGATTGCAGCCCAAATAAATGCTTCACAGAGTTCAAGTAACAGACACATCTCAACATCAACTGTTCAGAGGAGACTGCATGAATCAGGCCTTTATGGTCGAATTGCTGCAAAGAAACCACTACTAAAGGACACCAATAAGAAGAAGAGACTTACTTGGGCCAAGAAACACGAGCAATGGACAGACCGGTGGAAATCTGTCCTTTGGTCTGATGAGTCCAAATTTGAGGTTTTTGGTTCCAACCGCTGTGTCTTTGTGAGACGCAGAGTAGGTGAACGGATGATCTCTGCATGTGTGGTTCCCACCATGAAGCATGGAGGAGGAGGTGTGATGGTGCTTTGCTGGTGACACTGTCTGTGATTTATTTAGAATTCAAGGCACACTTAACCAGCATGGCTACGACAGCATTCTGCAGCGATATGCCATCCCATCTTGTTTGCGCATTGTGGGACTATCATTTGTTTTTCAACAGGACAATGACCCAAAGCACACCTCCAGGCTGTGTAAGGGCTATTTGACCAAGAAGGAGAGTGATGGAGTGCTGCATCAGATGACCTGGCCTCCACAATCACCCGACCTCAACCCAATTGAGATGGTTTGGGATGAGTTGGACCACAGAGTGAAGGAACAGCAGCCAACAAGTGCTCAGCATATGTGGGAACTCCTTCAAAACGGTTGGAAAAACATTCCTCATGAAGCTGGTTGAGAGAATGCCAAGAGTGTGCAAAGCTGTCATCAAGGCAAAGGGTGGCTACTTTGAAGAATCTCAAATATATTTTGATTTGTTTAACACTTTTTTGATTCCACATGTGTTATTTCATAGTGTTGATGTCTTCACTATTATTCTACAATGTAGAAAATAGTAAAAATAAAGAAAAACTTTTGACTGGTACTTTACGTATGAAGCAGACAGACAAAAAACAAACAAAAAAAACATCCAAACCAAAATAATATATTATTTTTTACAAACATCTCCCTATATCATGGATGCCTATATATCAGTTTTTCACAGCTTGTACAGTACAGGAAGTCTTGATTGATTGGTTGTCCAGAGACGTGACCACTCCCCTAACTAATACTAACCCCTCCCATTACATTGTCCAGGGAGGTGCTATGTGCAAATTTGAAATGGCACCCTATTCCCTATATAGTGCATTACTTTTAGCCAGCAGTGGACTAAGGGAAATAGGGTGCCATTTTGAATACAACCTATATAAGAAGAGAAGGCGTGGGCTTCTTCCCTGGCCACGCCTCCTTGGCGTATTTCTTCTTGCGTGGTTCGTTAAGAGCCTCGGCAGTGTAGGGTCCAGGGGCGGGGTTAGCAGCAGGGTTGAGGGTGACGGAGGGCTGTGCTGAGGCTGAGGTAGGGGAGAGGTCCACCTCTGGAGCAGGGTTTGGGAAGACCAGCGGCAGGCCCCCCAGGATAGTAGCTCCACCCTGGGCCGCGATGGGGAGGGAGCTGGCCTCTCCACTGGTGGGTGGGAGGTCTCCATAGAGCCCTCCACTGAAGGGGAAGTTCTGCATGCGTCTGGCCACAGAGTCCTCCAGACCTAGTGTAGCATGGCCCTCCATCTTCCTCTTCTGAATGGGTAGCAGGGTTTAGGGGGGAACGAGAAGATTGAAGATGGCAATACAGTAGCGTCAACTATAAAGCACTGAAGTACTCTGTGACAAATGTTGTCTTAAAAAGGGACTGACATGATCGATCTCAATTTGTCAACACACAACAACTTCTAGCATTGATTGATTGATTGCAATCGGTCAACACCAAGGTAATTATAGTTTTGTGTTTTTATATTCGTTTTTAAATATATTCGATTTTAGATTTTTATTTGAAATTCAGTTTAGTTTCAGTTAGTTTTCAGACCTGATTTGCTCATTTGTTTTAGTTGTATACAAATATTTATATTTAATTATTTATTTAGATTCAGTTTTGGTGTTAGGAACAGAAAGCATGCATTTGTGTTGTATAGTTTTTTGGGGTGTCACTTCTTTCAACTGGGGGGCAGTAAAAATAAGGTGATGGGTAAGGTCATAGGTAGGGTTAGATTTAAATTATTAAATCAATAATTTGACTTGGATTTAAAAGGTATAGCGCAGAGACTGGTGCAACAAATATGGTCGAAAGAAACTCTCCTGTCCATGTTTACACCAATCCAATGCATTTTTTACTTTAGTTGTACATGTACAGTGCCTTGCAAAAGTATTCATCCCCCTTGCCGTTTTTCCTATTTTGTTGCATTACAACCTGTAATTTAAATGGATTTTTATTTGGATTTCATGTAATGGACATACACAAAATTGTCCAAATTGGTGAAGTGAAATGAAAAAATAACTTGTTTCATAAAATTTGAAAAAATAAATAACGGAAAAGTGGTGCGTGCATATGTATTCACCCCCTTTGCTATGAAGCCCCTAAATAAGATCTGGTGCAACCAATTACCTTCATATGTCACATAATTCGTTAAATAAAGTCCACCTGTGTGCAATCTAAGTGTCACATGATCTGTCACATGATCTCAGTATATATACACCTGTTCTGAAAGGCCCCAGAGTCTGCAACACCACGTAGCCGGCCGCGACCGTCGTAGCCGGCCGCAACCGGGAGACCCATGGGGCGGCGCACAATTGGCCCAGCGTTGTCCAGGGTAGGGGAGGGAATGGCCGGCAGGGATGTAGCTCAGTTGGTAGAGCATGGCGTTTGCAACGCCAGGGTTGTGGGTTCGATTCCCATGGGGGGCCAGTATGGAAGAAAAAAATGTATGCACTAACTGTAAGTCGCTCTGGATAAGAGCGTCTGCTAAATGACTAAAATGTAAAATGTAAATGTAAGCAAGGGGCACCATGACGACCAAGGAACTCTCCAAACAGGTCAGGGACAAAGTTGTGGAGAAGTACAGATCAGGGTTGGGTTATAAAGAAATATCAGAAAATTTGAACATCCCACGGAGCACCATTAAATCCATTATTAAAAAATGGAAAGAATATGGCACCACAACAAACCTGCCAAGAGAGGGCCGCCCACCAAAACTCACGGACCAGGCAAGGAGGGCATTAATCAGAGAGGCAACAAAGAGACCAAAGATAACCCTGAAGGAGCTGCAAAGCTCCATAAGACCACTTTAAGCCGTACACTCCACAGAGCTGGGCTTTACCGAAGAGTGGACAGAAAAAAGCCATTCCTTAAAAAAAAAAATAAGCAAGCACGTTTGGTGTTCGCCAAAAGGCATGTGGGAGACTCCCCAAACATGTGGAAGAAGGTACTCTGGTCAGATGAGACTAAAATTGAGCTTTTTGGCCATCAAGGAAAACGCTACGTCTGGCGCAAACCCAACACCTCTCATCACCCCGAGAACACCATTCCCACAGTGAAGCATGGTGGTGGCAGCATCATGCTGTGGGGATGTTTTTCATCGGCAGGGACTGGGAAACTGGTCAGAATTGAAGGAATGCTGGATGGCGCTAAATACAGGGAAATTCTTGAGGGAAACCTGTTTCAGTTTTCCAGAGATTTGAGACTGGGACGGAGGTTCACCTTCCAGCAGGACAATGACCCTAAGCATACTGCTAAAGCAACACTCGAGTGGTTTAAGGGGAAACATTTAAATGTCTTGGAATGGCCTAGTCAAAGCCCAGACCTCAATCCAATTGAGAATCTGTGGTATGACTTAAAGATTGCTGTACACCAGCAGAACCCATCCAACTTGAAGGAGCTGGAGCAGTTTTGCCTTGAAGTATGGGCAAAGATCCCAGTGGCTAGATGTGCCAAGCTTATAGAGACATACCCCAAGAGACTTCCAGCTGTAATTTTTGGTCTTATTTCTTGTTTGTTTCACAAAAAAATATATTTTGCATCTTCAAAGTGGTAGGCATGTTGTGTAAATCAAATGATACAAACCCCCCAAAAATCCATTTTAATTCCAGGTTGTAAGGCAACAAAATAGGAAAAATGCCAAGGGGGGTGAATACTTTCGCAAGCCACTTTAAGAAGAATATAAGGTATTTTCATTCATATCTGTTTTACCACTTTATGTATCTAGTCCCCCCAATTGAAGGTGTCATAAGTATTTGGCCAAATTCACTAATATGTGTATTAACTAAGTCCCAAACTTTTTTTGGGGGGGTTGTGTTTCAGATTAAGTTGTGCCGAATAGAAATGAATGGTAAATAATGTATTGTGTCATTTTGGAGTCACTTTTACTGTAAATAATAAAATTATGTTTCTGAACACCTCTACATTAATGTCGATGCTACCATGATTACGGATAATCATGAATGAATCGTGAATAAGGATGAGTAAAAAAGTTACATATCTAAGGCATCAATAAATAAAAAGCTAGCCGCATTTACACACCAGCTTCAGTAGCTTGAAAACACCCCAAAAGCTTGAAAACCCCATTTAGATTTTAGCCCAGTAAAAGATTTTCAGTACAGCTTTCGTTTTCAAATGGATTTATAATTTTATTTCAATTTACTAAATTGTTTTTCATGATTCGTTTTCATTATAATTTCAGTTTACTATAATAACCTTGGTCAACACACAACAACTTTTGCAATTTTTCTCAAGAATCATCCCCAGAATAAAGTAAGAGTTGGACTTGAAGTTTACCTTGATAGGGACAACAGCAGTCTGTACCATGTTCCTGAAGCGTCCTACTGACGGGTCCACGTCCTCTGTAAGGATTACATTTTTTAATTGTGTGCAAGCGTGTGTGTTCTTGCATGTCTGTGTGTAACCGTGTGTGTATGTGCACGTGAGTGTCATCATCAACTCTAACTACAGTAACACACCTGGGTTGATGACCTCCTCCTCCTCGCTGAAGGAGACCCTGCTGCTCCTCCTCTTCCTCTTGGGCCTCACGATGTCCAGGTTTCCATCCTCGATGGTCAGGGTGGAGATACGCTTGTTGTGGGCCGTGTTGAACTCTGTCAGGTTCTGGAACAGGGGAAACAAGATATAGCTGCGTCAGGGTCATCAAACAGATCGAGAAACAAGAAAATTCTACTACATAATCTGCTTGCACAAGACATAAATCTATCTCACAAGAACACACACACACACACTTACCTCCAGCTCGGTCTCCTCCTCAGGTAGACCCAGTAGTCCTTTGAGCTCCTCATCCTCCCCTGCCTTCACCTCTCCCCCAGGTATGATGCTGGTCTGGGTCTGGGGCTTCTCTCTCAGGGTGTAGACACGTGTGGACGCCCCGAACGACATGGTGGAGTCGATGGGCACCTGCTGGGGCTTGTGGGGCTCCAGACGGATACGACCGAGAAACGTACCATGAGCTGAGGGGACAGTGTAACATGGATTGCCCTTTCGAAATGTCACTTCATGCTGAAAGTTGAAGTTGACATACTGTATCTTGTATTTGGCATCGACAATGATATGACATGACCCAAACCTTTTTGTACCAGGGACCAGCAAGCTATGGTTCTCTTTCTTGAAGGAACATTTACACTGAAACAAACACTTGACAACTATCTTAATAGTGTCAGACAACCAAGGAACACTGCAGGATACTAAGCAGTACTATGTACTCACTGCTGTTGAGGTCGATCAGGAAAACCCTCTTGAGGTGTCTGTGGTACACCAGGGCTGAGTGGACACGAGAACACGACTGGTGGTCTATGGTAAAGTCACACACGTCTGGATTGCGCCCAAACAGGTAGTATTTCTTCTCATCAATGATAAGCTTCTACAAAATGAAAAAAAGGCAGGATGAAATGTCAAGAGAGTTGCCTATCTAAGGTCATGGACTGATATTGCAATGGTTCTGTATATAAACTCAGCAAAAAAAGAAACGTCCTCTCACTCTCAACTGTGTTTATTTTCAGCAAACTTAACGCGTCAATATTTGTATGAACATAAGATTCAACAACTGAGACATAAACTGAACAAGTTCCACAGACATGTGACTAACATAAATTTAATCATGTGTCCCTGAACAAAGGGGGGGGGGTCAAAATCAAAAGTAACAGTCAGTTTCTGGTGTGGCCACCAGCTGCATTAAGTACTGCAGTGCATCTCCTCCTCATGGACTGCACCAGATTTGCCCGTTCTTGCTGTGAGATGTTAACCCACTCTTCCACCAAGGCACCTGCAAGTTCCCTGACATTTCTGGGGGGAATGGCCCTAGCCCTCACCCTCCGATCTAACAGGTCCCAGACGTGCTCAATGGAATTGAGATCCGGGCTCTTCGCTGGCCATGGCAGAACACTGACATTCCTGTCTTGCAGGAAATCACGCACAGAACGAGCAGTATGGCTGGTGGCATTGTCATGCTGGAGGGTCATGTCAGGATGAGCCTGCAGGAAGGGTACCACATGAGGGAGGAGGATGTCTTCCCTGTAACGCACAGCGTTGAGATTGCCTGCAATGACAACAAGCTCAGTCCGATGATGCTGTGACACACCGCCCCAGACCATGACGGACCCTCCACCTCCAAAACGATCCCGCTCCAGAGTACAGGCCTCGGTGTAACGCTCATTCCTTCGACGATAAACACGAATCCAACCATCACCCCTGGTGAAAACTGCGACTTGTCAGTGAAGAGCACTTTTTGCCAGTCCTGTCTGGTCCAGCGACGGTGGGTTTGTGCCCATAGGCGACGTTGTTGCCGGTGATGCCTGGTGAGGACCTGCCTTACAACAGGCCTACAAGCCCTCAGTCCAGCCTCTCTCAGCCTATTGCGGACAGTCTGAGCACTGATGGAGGGATTGTGCGTTCCTGGTGTAACTCGGGCAGTTGTTGTTGCCATCCTGTACCTGTCCAGCAGGTGTGATATTCGGATGTACCAATCCTGTGCAGGTGTTGTTACACGTGGTCTGCCACTGTGAGGACGATCAGCTGTCCGTCCTGTCTCCCTGTAGCGCTGTCTTAGGCGTCTCACAGTACGGACATTGCAATTTATTGCCCTGGCCACATCTGCAGTCCTCATGCCTCCTTGCAGTATGCCTAAGGCACGTTCACGCAGAGAGGCAGGGACACTGGGCATCTTTCTTTTGGTGTTTTTCAGAGTCAGGAGAAAGGCCTCTTTAGTGTCCTAAGTTTTCATAACTGTGACCTTAATTGCCTACCGTCTGTAAGCTGTTAGTGTCTTAACGACCGTTCCACAGGTGCATGTTCATTAATTGTTTATGGTTCATTGAACAAGCATGGGAAACAGTGTTTAAACCCTTTACAATGAAGATCAGTGAAGTTATTTGGAATTTTACAAATTATCTTTGAAAGACAGGGTCCTGAAAAACAGACGTTTCTTTTTTTGCTGAGTTTATATAAAATATATGTTTTATTGTCACATACACCGGATAGGTGCAGTGAAATGTGTTTGTTGTTTTACAGGGTCAGCCATAGTAGAACGGCGCCCCTGGAGCAAATGAGGGTTAAAATCCTTGTTCAAGGGCAATTTAGGGTTAGGGTTAAATGATGTGTGGGTCTTTGACAGCCTTGGAATCCAAGGGGTCACTAGGTTCAATAGGCACAGAGAGACATTCTTCCATTCCATGTTTGTTTAACCGCATCTTCCAACACAGTGACATGTGCAGCAACTACAGTGCATTCGTAAAGTATTCAGAACCCTTTACTTTTTCCACATTTTGTTACGTTACAGCCTTATTCTAAAATTGATTAAAAAACAACATTTCTTCCTTAATCTACACTCACAATACCCCATAATGACAAAGCGAAAATGGGTTTTTATAAATTTTTGCAAATGTATTACAAATAAAAAACAGAAATACCTTATTTACATAAGTATTCAGACCCTTTGCTATGAGACTCGAAATTGATCTCAGGTGCATCCTGTTTCCATTGATCATCCTTGAGATGTTTCTACAACTTGATTGAAGTCCACCTGTGGTCAATTCAATTGATTGGACATGATTTGGAAAGGAACACACCTGTCTATATAAGGTCCCACAGTTGACAGTGCATGTCAGAGAAAAGACCAAGCCATGAGGTCGAAGGAATTGTCCGTAGAGTTCCGAGACAGGATTGTGTTGAGGCACAGATCTGGGGAAGGGTACCAAAACATGTCTGCAGCATTGAAGGTCCCCAAGAACACAGTGGCCTCAATAATTCTTAAATGGAAGAAGTTAGGAACCACCAAGACTCTTCCTAGAGCAATCGGGGGAGAACGGCCTTGGTCATGGAGGTGACCAAGGACCCGATGGTCACTCTGACAGAGTTCCTCTGTGGAGATGGGACAACCTTCCAGAAGGACAACTATCTCTGCAACACTCCACCAATCAGGCCTTTATTGTAGAGTGGCCAGACGGAAGCCACTCCTCAGTAAAAGGCACATGACAGCCCGCTTGGAGTTTGCCAAAAGGCACCTAAAGACTCTCAGACTATGAGAAACAAGATTCTCTGGTCTGATGAAACCAAGATTTAACTCTTTGGCCTGAATTCCAAGCGTCACGTCTGGAGGAAACCTGGCACCATCCCTACGGTGAAGCATGGTGGTGGCAACATCATGCTGTGGGGATGTGTTTCAGTGGCAGGGACTGGGTGACTAGTCAGGATCGAGGGGAAGATGAACAGAGCAAAGTACAGAGAGATCCTTGATGAAAACCTGCTCCATAGCGCTCAGGACCTCAGACTGGGGGCGAAGGTTCACCTTCCAACAGGACAACGACCCTAAGCACACAGCCAAGACAACGCAGGAGTGGCTTCAGGACAAGTCTCTGAATGTCCTTGAGTGGCCCAGCCAGAGCCCGGACTTGAACCAGATCGAACATCTCTGGAGAGACCTGAAAATGGCTGTGCAGCGACACTCCCCATCCAACCTGACAGAGCTTGAGAGGATTTGCAAAGAAGAATGCGAGAAACTCCCCAAATACAGGTGTGCCAAGCTTGTAGCGTCATACCCAAGAAGGATCGAGTCTGTAATCGCTGCCAAAGGTGCTTCAACAAAAATACAGAGTAAAAGGTCTGAATACTTATGTAAATGTGATATTTCAATTTGCTAAAAACCTGGTTTTGCATTGTCATTATGGGGTAATGTGTGTAGATTGATGAGGGAAAAAAATTATTTCATCCATTTTACAATAAGGCTGTAGCGTAACAAAATGTGGAATAAGTCAAGGGGTCTGAATACTTTCCCGAATGCACTGTATATAATATAGGCCCTACACCTTATAACAGACTTTAAGCGTTATCATATTTAAATTAACAGTAGGCTACTTGATACAAGCCACGTCTTATGCAAACAGGCATTGCTCTTGCTTCTTCTGTATGTGGCTATTTCTGTCCAGCACCAAAAGCTGTTGTCATGAAGGTGGAAGTTGGGGTCAGAGTTAAGACTAGGCTACTAGACTTACCTCTACTAGCTTGTCTCCCTTCACCACATCTAGATGGAGTCCAGGGGGAGGTTTCCCTGCCCTGACAAAACACACAGACAGCAGACACTCACAGTGAACGTCAATTGCATGCCGTAACTATGCCTTTATTCAAAAGACTGTGGTTTCACTGTCTTGCTGCAAAAGTAGTTGAACAAGACTATGGGTTTGCATGCCATTTCTTCAAATAATTTGTGTAAACTGCACAAGCAATACTCCTACTGTAATTCTTATCTTGGGAAAGGAATAGGATTGCAAATGCTGTGTAACAGTAAGCATTCTGCAACACCAATACCATCAGCCTGTTTTGGGGTAGATACGCCATACAGCTTTATCAAACCTTGACGCTGGATTTCACTGAGAAGCTAGTTAGTAGAATGTTCATCAAACAGCTAGCATCCGACTGTGACTGAGCACTCCAATATCATAGCTAAGTTAGCCAGATAGCTAGCTAGTTTCTAGCAAAAACACTACAGCCTATTTCGATACGACAATCTCATTTATTTCACCGACATGGACCTTACAACACTCTACTGCATGCTTTTGATTTTTGACAGTCAAAATTATGCATTAGACATCGTCGCAGGTCTTACCATGACGGGCAGTCAAAAAGAGGTGTGTTAGTGCTTGAGTTTGCTGCCATCTTACACCGTGTACTAGTGAATGCTGGGAAAGTGAGGACTTCAGTGAAGTCTGTAGTAAGCTGGGAATCGTAGTTTATCATGATTAAATACTTTCAAAATGTATCTACTATTATGTTGAAGTGGAGATCAAATTGTTGTGGAAGTTTGTGTCAACATATTGTTGATAATTTTGCTAATCAAGACAAGATACAATTTTGCTGATAAATGATTTATATTGCATAATGATATTTCACCAAGCAATCATTTAGCCAGTCAACATTTTACACTGTGCATCATCAGCTGTCACATACCATTGAGGACCTCAAACATAAAATAAATACACAATATAAAACAAATAAGGGCACAGTCAACACATTTACCAAATCACCATATTTGAGTGTAAATAATAATTAACAAATAATATAATGCATTCTAAAGAATTGGTCCCATCACAAGTATCGGTCATGCATGTTGATAAAACAAAATGTTTAGTCTTTTTATGAAACAAATTCCAATAGCCATTCATGTAAGTGGACAGAAGACATTCTCTAGCCAGTAGTGGACTTGAAATGCTTGTCATCGATGGTGGAGAAGATGTGGCTTTGCTGATTAGAAACTCCAAGGACTGGCTGCATGGAGTAAAGGGGAAGAGAAGTATTAAGACCAGAACTCTCCATTTCTCTACGATTTAAAACGTTTTCTCCCTACTAAACACACCAAAGTGAAGAAAGTGCATCCGTTACTTGATGACAGTCATGCTGAGGTAATCCAGCTTAATGTGTAGCTCCTGTAGACTGATGCCCCTGGGTTTTGAGTCTGAGCAGCTCCTGATCAGATTCAACACCTTACAGGAGGATAAATAAAGCCATGTAATACACTGGCAGCCCAATTCTGATCTTTTTTCCACAAATTGGTCTTTTGACCAATCACATCAGATCTTTTTCCGAGTTGATCTGATTGGTCAAAATACCAATTAGTGAAAATAAATCTCAGAATTGGGCTGCATGTGTAAACGCAGCCTTAGACTAAAGGCCCAATATAGTTATCACACAGACAAATCCATTGTCGAGTTGGTTTTGAAACTGCAAACTGAGGCCTTATCCAGAAACAACCCCCACCCCCTGTCCCAATACACTTATACCCAGTGGCGGCTCCTGAAAAAATTCTCAGGGGGGGCAATTTTTCTGATGATTTAGGTGACCTACACACATTTTAAAAAAGATATGTCCAGCAACAACATGAAGACAGGGGCAGCATATAAGTCAATACCAGAAGCATTTATTGACTGATCTCAAAAGTGTTGGCTTACCAGGGTTGGTGGAGCCCTCAGTTTCATCTTTGCCTCGCAAAGCTAACTCAAACACTCCGCAAAAACTTCACACACTGGATTAGCCGGCTGAGGATGTGGCGGTTCTTGCTAATGTCGTAGTAAATATATTTGTTATAGTGAATATGGAATATGATATGTTGAGTAAAATGTTGTGCTAAGATCTATTTAGGTCAGGAGCTGGTTATAAGTTCTGTTCCTATCCAATAACAATGGACAAAAGGGTCCTATCTTGTCAGCCTTGTCAGTTTCAGTTCTCCAGTAAACTTGTGATTATCAACACTAACCTCATCGTTGTGGCGGCGGACAGCTAGCCTGTATCCCTCATCCAGTTGAGTGGGAATGTTCACTCTCCCCAAAGCAGACAATCTCAAACAGCTATCCATGTGGGTCTTTGACAGCTCATGTTTCTTAATCTTTCCTGAAAGATGGTGCATGTCCGTTACACACCAGTCGCTGTCCAAGCGGTGCTGTCTGCCGTGCCGCCTTCAGGGTGAAAGAGTAAGCAGGGGGTAGCAGAAGACTGTATTAGCTACATCGCAGCCTGCTAGCCAGGTTTTTCGTTCGTACCAATTTTTGGAAAATCCTCGGGTGTAGGACTTCCCCCCTTTAGTAGAAACCTGTTGAATTATTAAATTTGGTCTGGGAGGTCCTAATTGTTTTGTTGCCAATTTATCTTCATTTGTTCGCCGACAAAAAGGAACTTCTTTCAAAGACACAATCGAGTTGCACTGAAGCCTAGCCATTTTGATAGAAGTAGTGAATTGATTGACGCTGCTACCCGCTCTTTTCTTAGTTACGTTCATGGTTATATGTTACGTATGACGAAGCGCGTAAGTGCAAGCCCTCAGAAACCCATAGAGATTGTATTGAAAGCTCTGATATTTGAAAAAAATAGATTTTACATGGGAGTCTATGACAGACTTCTGGGCGATTTTCAACCTGACTGAAATCGCCCCAAAAGGGGGGGGGGCCATTTGAAGCACGACTTTAGCCTGATTGGACATTTAGTGGCACTGTGGCAGATCAGACGTCTAGATTACAACACTGATAACTACTGTTGCCGTGATATAATTGATTAGAAAAAAAATCCCTTCCTTTTCCCGTTTGGCAGTGCGTCGCCCATATCGCCCTATTGAACACACCGCCCCTGCTTATACCCTTTTCACACAACTTAGCCAAACCAAGCCAAGCTTAGCTGTACTGTGTTGGCCTGGTTACACATTGACGCTAGTTGCTGGAACTGTGCTGGTAAGGACAATGTGAAAATAAAAATATCTGAACCAACATAGTACGGTTCAGGTCGGCCCTATAGTCTGAATCAGGCATTAGAAGCTAGGGTCTAGGCCTCTCAAACTCAACTCATTCAGGTCCACAAGGCAAGAGGTTGAAAGCCACCAATGACCTTTGGCCCTGGCAGGAGGTACATAAAGGGGGACAAAACTGTGCCATAATCATGCATATAAATACTAGACTCAAAGTACTGAATGGAATACATTTACCTGAATGATGCGCAGACTTCCAGAGACTTTGACATAAGTCCCTGGGGGAACAAAAGTACTGTCCACACAAGGATCCTGTAAGACAAATATTCAGTATATTATCTGCTATGCATGTATTAGAAAATAGAGAAGAACTTGGTGATGCCCTATTTTTCATTTGAGACATTTGTGGACGAAGACCTATAACTATCCACTTACCGCAGTGTACACCCATAGCTTCACGTCCAACGGTGGTCCAGTCACGTCGTCCACAGAGTACAGGACATTGGTTACTGAGGGATCCGTTCTCCTGATGATACCCACCACAGATACATTCATCCAGAAATCAAATACAGACAGGTGTGTGTGGGTGGATGCATATGCGCGCAACACACAAACACACAGTTCAATCAATACAACACTGCCAAAACGGCTTGTGTGTGACCAGGTATTTCATGGTGAAAAAGGTGGATAAACATGATATAGAACCTACTGAGAAAGGGCTCTAGCTTTCTCTACGAACAGGGACCCTCACCTGGGGGAACAGAAACACTCACCTGGTTGACCTCGACGTCGCCAACGCCGAAGACTTCCCTGGCAAATGTGGCAGACAGCAGCTGAGACATGGCATCATCTGGATGGCTGACCTCTGTCACAGCAGGTCAATGGAGAAGCATCACATTTTGGTACACTAAAGGTCATCTACTTTCTAAGATAGGAATGCTAGCTCAATGCATTCCAAGACAACATTGTGTCGTTGTGCAGTAAGCAGTTATGGGTTATGTGATGGCGTCAGGGTTAAAAGAAACACTGTGGTTGTCTTCTGTCCTGACTGGGAGGTGGTGAATCCACCTGGGGACTGGTTGTACCTGTATTCACTTCCCATATCTGAGCCTCTGTTGTATCCTTTGGGAAAACACATCGAACTGCACAACACATCTACTGAAAGTAAGCAGGAACAATGAGTGATTAAAACTTAAAAACGGCAGTTAAATTAATTTGTGTGGTATCTTAGAGTTGCATTGCAGGTCCCTTAACTCACCTTGACCCCACATGTTGTTGGAAGAGGGATTTGTGTTAGATTTGATAACTAGAACTAGCCCATGAGATTGAAAGTAGGTGTAAGTTACTCTGACAGATTCCCACATTTCAGCTCACTAGCAAAATGTTAGTCAATTATCCAATCAGAGGCTGAAGAGTATCAACTATAACCTTTCCAACCTACAAAGGGCATCTACCACTCAATTAGCAGCTAAATGAATGGAAAACTTGCAGGTGAGTTGATTCTCACTAAAACATTCACTATGAAATGAAATCTAACAGGACTTTGTTACATGCAAGAGGACTTTGTTAATACAACAATACTTTATCAACTTTTGTTGGTTTTATTTATAATTCAACAATGAATGACACTTATTACAGCATTTATTGATACATTTCATTTAATCTCATCAAAAATATCTTACAATGACATACAAAGAAATTATTGTTCATAGAAAAGTTTGAGGAGCCCCCCCCCCCCCATACACCTGGTTGTAATGTACACCGGTGCTTGTTTATTTTCAACTGATGAGGTTTCTCTTTGTAAATGGGTCCTGTTCTGAATAGGGCACTTATGATTTTTCAGTCCCAAATGGCACCCTTTTATATAACTACGTTTGATCAGGGCCTTTGGTCAAAAGTAGTGCACTATATAGGCAATAGGGTGCCATTTGGGATGCAGATTTCACCAAAGGTGACACATCTGAGGAGTCTGGTAGGATTATATTTCAGGCAACGAGCTCTTTCTCTCCATATCAAGCTCATCAGAAGCAGCAAAGACGTTTGAGTTGTTGACCCCAGTTGTGCGTACCCAATCTTGTTACACAAACCAACGACCAACCAACTTTCAGCCAATGAAGACATAATTACCACCACACCAATACAGTATCCAACTGTAATTATAAAACACACTTCTGTATCAATGACAGAAGATAATGGAAGTAACTGTTGAAAAAAGATAAAACCAATCACAGCAAATATACAACTCAAACACTGTCAAGGCCCTTGAAAACAGAGCGTAATAATCCACAGTCACATGTCCATTAACCTCATTTAACCTCTGCAGTAGCTCATATACAGTATATACTCTGAGTGCACAAAACATTAGTAACACCTGCTCTTTCTATGACAGACTGACCAGGTGAAAGCTATAATCCCTTATTGATGTCACTTGTTAAATCCACTTCAAATCAGTGTAGATGAAGGGGAGGAGACAGGTTAAAGAAGGATGTTTAAACCGCGAGACAATTGAGACATTGATTGTGTATTCGTGCCATTCAGAGTGAATGGGCAAGACAAAATATTTAAGTGCCTTTGAACAGGGTATTGTAGTAGGTGCCAGATGCACCAGTTTGAGTGTGTCAAGAACTGCAACGCTGCTGGGTTTTTCCACGCTAAATAGTTTCCTGTGTATCAAAAATGGTCCACCACCCAAACGACATCCAGCCTACTTGACACAATTGTGGGAAGCATGAGTCAAAATGAGCCAGCATCCCTGTGGAATGCTTGACACCTTGTAGTCCATGCCCCGATGAATTGAGGCTGTTGTGAGGGCAAAAGATGGGGCAACTCAATATTAGGAAGGTGTTCCTAATGTTTTGTACACTCAGTGTATATTTTGGGTTCTGATGGGGTACAACAGTTTAACTAAACTCATGCGGCATCAAGTTATATTCTTCACGAATCAATGGGTACTTATCATTAATTTATAAGTCAAAAAATTGATGTAGCAACTGCTGACTGCCCCTTTAATAAAATATGCATCAAAAAGCACAATCCGTGCTAACATTATGGGTGTAAAATAGCGGAGATAAGAATCCCAAAGCCAAAATTCTGAACAAAAATGTGCCTGGCCACCACAAAATCAAACAATATAGTGCTATATGTGCTAGTGTGTGGCGATATTAAAATAAAGCATAAAGTATGTTAATATCATGAAAGACAAAAGTATTTTGGCGATGGAAGCCATTTGAAAAAGGCAGTAATACAGGTTAATGTTGGCGACAGCCAGGTCGTACGAAATACATTTTACAACTTCAGCCACTGTTTTACAATAACACTCTGAAACTACGTTTTCAGATGAAAATGTGTTGATATTGATGTTTCCACAACTGTTAGAAGCGCACAAATTATGACCTGCAAGGTGATAGACCGGGGTCCCGAGAGAGAGCCTTCCTGTACCTCTGCCAACTACACCAACAGCCTAAAAAGGCTTAGTATGGGTCTGTCGGAAGGAAGCGTGGAAAAGGGGATTACCGGTACGATCCAGGGGAAACTGAGGTGTGTGAGAGAGAGATTAAAGGGGCAACTACTGATTGCCCCTTTCATATATATATATATATCTATATCTATATATATATATATATATATATATATATATATATATATATATATATATATATATATAGACAGTTGAAGTCGGAAGTTTACATACACCTTAGCCAAATACATTTAAATTCAGTTTCACAATTCCTGACATTTAATCCTAGTAAAAATTCCCTGTCTTAGATCAGTTAGGATCACCACTTTATTTTAAGAATGTGAAATGTCAGAATAATAGTAGAGAGAATGATTTATTTCAGCTTTTATTTCTTTCATCACATTCCCAGTCGGTCAGAAGTTTACATACACTCAATTAGTATGTGGTAGCATTGCCTTTAAATTGGTCAACTTGGGTCAAACGTTTCGAGTAGCCTTCCACAAGCTTCCCACAATAAGCTTGCTCGCACACGCTTTTTCAGTTCTGCCCACAAATGTTCTATAGGATTGAGGTCAGGGCTTTGTGATGGCCACTCCAATACCTTGACTTTGTTGTCCTTAAGCCATTTTTCCACAACTTTGGAAGTATGCTTGGGGTCATTGTCCATTTGTGACCAAGCTTTAACTTCCTGACTGATGTCTTCAGATGTTGCTTCAATATATCCACATCATTTTCCTTCCTCATGATGCCATCCATTTTGTGAAGTGCACCAGTCCCTCCAGCAGCAAAGCACCCCCACAGCATGATGCTGCCACCCCCGTGCTTCACGGTTCTTCGGCTTGCAAGTGCCCCCTTTTTCCTCCAAACATAACGATGGTCATTATGGCCAAACAGTTCCATTTTTGTTTCATCAGACCAGAGGATATTTATCCAAAAAGTACAATCTTTCTCCCCATGTGCAGTTGCAAACCATAGTCTGGCTTTTCTATGGCGGTTTTGGAGCAGTGGCTTCTTCTTTGCTGAGCGGCCTTTCAGGTTATGTCGATATAGTACTCGTTTTACTGTGGATATAGATACTTTTGTACCTGTTTCCTCCAGCATCTTCACAAGGTCCTTGGCTGTTGTTCTGGGATTGATTTGCACTTTTCGCACCAAAGTACATTAATCTCTAGGAGACAGAACGAGTCTCCTTCCTGAGCGGTATGACGGCTGCGTGGTCCCATGGTGTTTATACTTGCGTACGATTGTTTGTACAGATGAACGTGGTACCTTCAGGCATTTGGAAATTGCTCCCAAGGATGAACCAGACTTGTGGAGGTCTACAATTTATTTTCTGAAGTCTTGGCTGATTTCTTTTGATTTTCCCATGATGTTAAGCAAAGAGGCACTGAGTTTGAAGGTAGGCCTTGAAATACATCCACAGGTACACCTCCAATTGACTCAAATTATGTCAATTAGCCTAATCAGAAGCTTCTAAAGCCATGACATAATTTTCTGGAATTTTCCAAGCTGTTTAAAGGCACAGTCAACTTAAGTGTATGTAAACTTCTGACCCACTGGAATTGTGATACAGTGAATTATAAGTGAAATAATCTGTCTGTAAACAATTGTTAGAAAAATTACTTGTGTCATGCACAAAGTAGATGTCCTAACCGACTTGCCAAAACTATAGTTTGTTAACTGTGTTATATATATATATATATATATATATGAGAGAAGGTTAAACAAACGGTATTGTGTGTCAAACTATAGATCCTCTGGGCTCAGGGAGTAGTGTGTGCTGTGCTGCTGGTGTCTCCCCTCGCGCTCTCTTCCTCTCTGAAGGTGTGAGGCATTGCATGCATAAGTAGACTTTCTGTTTGCTGACAATACACCGGGGTGTGTGTGTGAGAGAGGCATTGCATGCATAATTAGACTACTTGTTTGCTGTTTGACAATACGTCCTCCCAGGCCCCTAGTAAACACTGTTTGGAGTCATCACACCATATCCAGCCTTCTCAAGGTGATAGATAATAGCAGGGTAAGTTATTATAAAGGAAAACTAAATAAAAGTGCATTTGTCGTCAAGTGATTGCCACCGAAGTCGAACCCCTAACCATACCGTTCAGACAGGTTTCATTCGGAACTGAACTGGCCTTCAATTGTGCGAATGCAAGTCTAAATTCAAGCTCTATATTATAATAATACAAGCAGAACACTGGCTCTTCAGCTAAATACATTGATGTTAGTTTCGGGCAGGAACACATTCCCTTATGCATTTAGAATAAGCAGCTTGTTGTCTCTGGCCTTTAAGTTATGTGACTTAAGTTAATTACATTCCAAATACTCCATTCTATTTCTCAAATTATTTTCATTCCGGGCCAATCATGACACTGGCTGACTGGGGTTGTTAGGTCATGTCTGCGCTGGGCTGGGCATTGTTAGGTTGTCTGCACTGGGCTGGGAGTTGTTAAGTTACTTCTGCACTGGGCTGGCATACCAAGACTGTGTCACTAGCCTAATTCCCATAATTGGCTCAGGGCGAGCCCAGAATACACAGGCCTCTGTGATATGTCATGTTGCTCTCTTCAAAAACAGCTGTTTGTCTACAAATCCCAACCAACAGTATATCTTAGTTTTTACCTGAGCAGTGGGAAGTGTGCGCTTGCGTGTCAGTTGATAGGGAGGAGCAGGGTGTGGTCACAGAATACTGGTAAAACCAGCCGTGCACAGTTTACGATCACTGAGGTGTTTGTATAAATTGGACCTTTGTTTATAATTGCATCCATATCATAACAAGATGCAGTCTCCCTGTATCATAAATTGCATCCTTAGTATGATTATTAGCACAGAGTCTGGGGTGGCATTTGTAGGCAAACTACAGAGTCAACTTCTAACAGGTTAGCCTAAACCAGTAGCAGTGGGGTAGCTAGCAACACCTCTCCTTCTGAGAGACAGACAGCTGAATGTGCTTATGGACAGCCTTGCTATGTTAACATTCAAAACAAACAGACTGGCTGTCAACCTGTTGAGCTAGGTTTACCAGTACATCCGATCCAATATCCAACTGCAAAGCCAAAATCTTTGCAAACTTTGAATTGTTCCCTTGAAAAGAAAAAAACTCCCATTGTGTGGCCTCCGCCACCAGAGCTAACAGTGGTGAATTAGACCTAGATACATGTGCTTGACGCTGTGACTACAAGTCCCATGGTCCTCTCTCCTCCTATCCACCCCCATTATCACGTGTCCCAGTCGAGCTCTCTGCAGGCGATCCTGACCAGTCGGAGCTCCAGTTCAAAGGCGTCAGGCCTCTCCTGAGGGTTGAACGACAGCATCTCCCTGATCAGCTGTTTCATGCCGGCATTCATGCTCTTCATCCTTGCCGGGATCAGCAGCTCCATCTTGGGGTTCTCCAGGAGCGCCTCCCCCAGGGGCACGATCTCCTCCCCCTGCTGCACGTAGCTTCCCAGGAGCTCCTTCTGGGTCTCCACGTCCACGAACGTGATCCGCTCCACCATGGCCCAGATGATGATGCCCAGGGCAAAGATGTCTGCTTTAGCCGTGTAGTGGCCCTCCCACACCTCTGGAGCCATGTAGAAGTCTGTGCCACACGCCATGGAAAGGAAACACTTGTTGACAGATGCTGGTTCCTCAGGGTTAAGACCCGATGTGGAGCAGACCTTGGACAGGCCGAAGTCGGCAACCTTCAGGGTGGGCTCGGGTGTTCCCGCCAAGGTCCTTCCCTGGGAGATGAGGATGTTGTCAGGCTTCAGGTCTCGGTGGATGATCTGGTTTCGGTGGAGGAAGGCCAGGGCGCTTCCTAACTGCAGCATGAAGCTGGTGTTGGTCTTGCGGCTGGGTTTACGGGACAACAGGTAAGCGTTCATGTCTCCTCCGTCACAGAAGTCCATGACAAACCACAGGTAGTAGGCACAGCATGGGTCAAAGGTTATCTCTCCCTTCAGAGATGTCTCCACCAGCTGGTGATACAGAGACAACAGAAAGGACATTAGTCTTAATAGTACATGACATACAGTGCATTCGGAAAGTATTCAGACCCCTTCACTTTTCCACATTGTTACATTAGCCTTATTCTAAACTGGATTCAATTGCCCCCCTCCCCCCCCCTTCCCTCCCTCAATCTACACACAATAGCCCATAACGACAAAGCAAAAACAGGTTTTTTGACATTTTAGCAAATGTATTAAAAATAAAAAACAGAAATATCTGACACTTTGCTATGAGACTCGAAATTGAGCTCAGGTGCATTTTGCTACCATTGATCATCCTTGAGATGTTTCTACAACTTGATTGGAGTCCACCTGTGGTAAACTCAATTGTTTGGACATGATTTGGAAAGGCACACACTGGTCTATATAAAGGTCCCATAGTTGACAGTACATGTCAGAGCAAAAACCAAGCCATGAGGTCGAAGGAATTGTCCGTAGAGCTCAGAGACAGGATTGTGTCGAGGCACAGATCTGGGGAAGGGTACCAAAACACAGAAGTTTAGAACCACCAAGACTCTTCCTAGAGCAGGCCGCCGGCCAAACTGAGCAATCGGTGGAGAAGGGCCTTGGTCAGGGAGGTGACCAAAAACCTGATTGTCACTTACAGAGCTCCAGAGTTCCTCTGTGGAGATGGGATAACCTTCCAGAAGGACAACCATCTCTGCAGCACTCCACCAATCAGGCCTTTATGGTAGAGTGGCCAGATGGAAGTCACTCCTCAGTAAAAGGCACATGACAGCCCGCTTGGAGTTTGCCAAAAGACACCTAAAGGACTCAGACCATGAAACCAATATTTAACTCTTTGGCCTGAATGCCAAGCGTCACATCTGGAGGAAACCTGGCACCATCCCTACAGTGAAGCATGGTGGTGGCAGCATCATGCTGTGGGGATGTTTTTCAGCAGCAGAGACTGGGAGACTAGTCAGGATCGAGGGGGAAATGAACAGAGCAAAGTACAGAGCGATTCTTGATAAAAACCTGCTCCAGAGCACTCAGCACCTCAGACTGGGGTGAAGGTTCACCTTCCAACAGGACAACGACCCTAAGCACACAGCAAAGACAACACAGGAGTGGCTTCGGGACATGTCTCTGAATGTCCTCGAGTGGCCCAGCCAGAGCCCGGAGTTGAACCCAATTGAACATCACTGGAAAGACCTGAAATTAGCTGTGCAGCGACGCTCCCCATCCAACCTAACAGAGCTTGAGGATCTGCAGAGAAGAATGTGAGAAACTCCCCAAATACAGGTGTGCCAAGCTTGTAGCGTCATACCCAAGAAGACTCAAGGCTGTAATTTCTGCCAAAGGTGCTTCAACAAAGTACTGCGCAAAGGGTCTAAATACTTATTTAAAATGTGATTTCAGTTTTTTATAAATTTGCGAATAATTATAAAAAAATGTAAACCGTTTTTGCCTTGTCATTATGGGGTAGTGTAGATTGATGAGGAAAAAAACAATTTAAATCGATTTTAGAATAAGGCTGTAACGTAAAATAATATGGAAAAAGTCAAGGGGTCTGAATACTTTCCGAATACACTGTATATGGAAAAATAAGCTTAAACATTTAGACCAATCGATTGGTCGAAAGAACAGGACGACTCGGTCAACCAAGGATTTTTTTTTTGTGGACAGCCTTATTATAATTATATTCAAATCCTTGGAGGAAAGAGAAGAACGTGACAATTTTCAACAAACAAGAAAAATTGCCTTGTCTCGTGCCTTTGAAATCACAGCGTGACTGCCATCCTCCTTTGTGAGCTGTCAAACGGAGGGGTGTTTGTGTTCGTGTGGTGTGTTGTCAGTTGTCTGTTTTTCTATCATAGCTCGCTTCTGCTGGAGGAACACCTTTTGACAGCTGACCAGATCAAAACCTATCCTCTCCTATAGAAAATGTGCTTCAGGTATTTGAAATGCACACACCAGCAGCACAACTACTTGGGTTTTGAATTAGTCAATCTAATGCCTGACAATCTTTATGGTACAAAACACCACATTGACAGTCCCACCACTTAGGGAAAACCAGTCTGTACAAAAAAAATTGTCACATGCCATTCAGCGAGCCGAGGTATCCGTAACCTAATAGATGCAAATAATCCACCAGCATTGCCACAGTCAGATAATACGGTCCCTGGCCTCAGTGGTCCATTATCATTGTTTTCCCAATACACACACGATAATCCTTTCCTATTATTGTGAGTTTTCCCTCTATAAGCAGCAGCAGAACATTGGAACATTACAGAAAAGAAGAAAGACTCGGTCTAAACAAAGGATTCTGGGAAAGTGGCCAAGCCCAACTCGCTGGAGTGTTTAACAAGCTCGTAGAGCGGTCGGACAATGTGTGCAAGTGTGTGACAATCGCCCACGTGCCGCTGAGGCTATAATCAGTTGTTGCCAGTCCCTTTAAACCCTCAGTGAGCCAGGAGGGAGGAACAGGGTTGACTGGGGAGAAGAGTCTCTTTAAACCATTGGTCAATGAGGACATGAGATGCCCCCTTAAAAACCAGTGATGAAGGCACCACCTGACAACAAACACAGGGACAAGGACAGACGAGCTAAACACCCTGGCATAACTCGACACACACAGGATAGAAATTACACAGAGGACACAGTCTTCTGATCTAACTAGAGTCAAAGTCAGAGTATAAACGCTCTGCAGAGAGGCATCCAACAGGCTGAATGTGAGGCCAAAATACTGGAAGCAACACTAGCTAACACCTTGAATTACTAGCAAACACTGGACTAGCAATTTCTGTCATCTCTGTGTCTATGTTCATCAGTGTAGAGGAATGTGCTCAATCAGCCACTGACTGTGTGCTGGCAACAATATGCAGAATAACCAGAAGAAAAAAACAAAACCTCCCTTTATCATCAACTAGAATGACTGCGTGCAATGTCCAATACATCATCCTATAGCCTACTTTGGGATCTACTGAGTTAGTGTATCTGTCCTGTCTTGTTCTAGATAATGAACTTATGGTATGTTTATGCTATGTTACATTAAATCACATTTTATTTGTCACGTGCCGAATACAACCGGTGTAGACCTTACCATGAAATGCCTACTTACAAGCCTTTAACCAACATTAAGTAGTTATGTCATGGTTCATGCATTTATGCTATCCCTGTGTTGTGTTGTCTATCACTTCTATAAATTGTCACTTGGTGAATTGAGTTTAGGACTTCAAAAATAATAAACTCCACTAACATTCTACTCGTCAACATAGTCAGATTCCTCTCCTCTGACCACTTCCTCTCGAACTTTCTCCTCGGCTGCCAAGATGCTTTTCAGCATCTGCAAGACAGAACCTTGAGGTTGAATGTTAAGTTCAGTCCTGCCACAGATCCGGTTCTGAGGTTCTGGTCTTTCAACAGATATGCTCAAGATGTGGTTAGTCTGGTCCGAACATGTACTCACCATGTGATTAAGCCTATAATGGGTTTGAACTAGAGGCTTAGTACTAAGGCCTAACCTTCAATCATAAGCATCTGATAACTTAAGTTCATCAAGTTTGAAGTATATTTTTTTAATGCATGAAAAACACATGTTTGATTTTCAGAAAACCTTCACCGAAACCCACTAGTACCTCCCACCTGTCTCTTATTTAAAGACATCCTATATAAAACTCTCTCCTATCCGCTAGCGGAGTCCTTTCATATGAGAAACCCAGTCACCCTACATATGGACAAAAGGAAACCTGAACCTGACCCCAAGCGAGCTCTCCCATCTCCCCCGGTTGTTTTAGCCTCATCCCCTTTCCGTGTTTTTCATGTATTGATTTTACTATGGTTTTAATTTACTTAAATTTAATGATCTATTGTAGGGCTGTCTCCCGACAAAAAAAAAAGTATTGGTCGACTTTAACCTCCCCCAAAAAATGTTTTGCCTACAATGACATACCCAAATCTAACTGCCCGTAGCTCAGGACCTGAAGCAAGGCTATGCATATTCTTGATACCATTTGAAAGGAAACACTTTGAAGTTTGTGGAAATGTGAAATTAATGTAGGAGAATAGAACATTAGATTAGAAGCATTGCAATACTGGACTATTTTGTATCAAGTCTGCCCAAATGTGCCGAATTGGTCAATTGATACATTTTCAAGTACATAACTATAGAGAACATTCAAAAATGATATGGTAATACAAAATGTAAGTTTACACACTCCCAGGAATGTCATACATGATGGATCATCAGCTTATACACTAACTTTCACACATCTAGATGGCCGGGCAGGGTGGGTGTGGAGCCAGAGACAGCAGGGGTTCAAACTGTAGAACCGAGTTCCTACATTTGAATATAAAAAATGATTTTATCAAACAAAACTATGCTACATTTGATCTCTGGGACCCTTAGGATGACACATCAGAGCAAGATTACTGAATGTAAGTACATTATTTACCTTCAGAGGTGAATGTATCAAACCAGTTGCCGTGATATTTTTTTTGCTGTTGTGCACTCTCCTCAAACAATAGCATGGTATCTTTTCACTGTAATAGCTACTGTAAATTGGACAGTGCAGTTAGATTAACAAGAATTTAAGCTTTCTGCCCATATAAGACTATGTCTATGTCCTGGAAAGTTTGCTGTTACTTACAACACCCATGCTAATCACATTAACGCACGTTAGCTCAACCGTCCCGTATACGGGACACCGATCCCGTAGAGGTTGAAACATATTTTTCCATATATAGACACCCTGTTTTTTAATAAAATCAACTACATGTACTGAGCTTGTCTGATGCTTTAAGAAGGCTGCTTGATTAAATAATTAAAACACAAAAGACTCAAGAAGGAGCCAGATAGCCTAACCAGAAGAAGAAAATCTGTTCCCGACCTTCCTCCTCCCGCTGCTGCTGGCCTTCGCAAATTCTGCTGTTACGCTCCTGAAGTTGCCGGTAATAGGCTGCACCAGGTGTCAGCAACATTATCTATTTGGAGTGCCAATTTATCTTATCATTTCTACCGATCTGTGTGCCAGTTACATTTTCATGGTACAGTTTCCTTTCATTTATAATAGTCTTTGCATCTCAAAATCATTGTCAATCACAGCTTCCGAATCTATTACTCGCTAATGTTCAGTCTATGGACAATAAAGTAGACGAGCTCAGGGCGAGGATCTCCTTCCAGAGAGACATCAGGGACTGTAACATACTGTTTCACAGAATCATGGCTCTCTCCAGATATACTGTCCCCGTCCATACAGCTAGCTTGGGTTCACAGTACATCACACAGACAGAAATAAAGAACTCTCCTGGAAGAAGAACAATGGTTTAGGTTTCATAATTAACTACTCATGGTGTGATTGTGATAATGTACAGGGACTAAAGTCACATTTTTTCACCCGACCTAGAATACCTCAAATACTGACCGTATTACCTGCCAAGAGAATTCTCTTCTGTTATAGTCACAGCAGTGTATATTCCCCCTCAAGCCGATACCACGACAGCCCTCAAAGAACTACACTGGACTTTGTGCAAACTGGAAACCCTATATCCTGAGGCCGCATTTATTGTAGCTATGGATTTTAAAGCAAATTTGAGGAAAATGCTACCAAAGTTTTATCAACACATTGTCTGTAGTACTTGCGCTTCAAAAACTCTACCATTGCTACTCTCCCTTCCGGGATGCCTACAAGCCCCTCCCTTCGGCAAATCAGATCACGACTCCATTCTGCTCCTCCTTTCCTATAGGCAGAAACTCAAAAGAGGAAGTACCCGTGCTAAGGTCTATTAAACGCTGGCCTGACCAATCGGAATCCATGCTTCAAGATTGTTTTGATCACGCGGACTGGGATATGTTCCAGGTTGCCTCTGAGAATAACATTGACATACAGTGCATTTAGAAAGTATTCTGACCCCTTCACTTTTCCACATTTGTTACATAAAAACCTTATTCAAACATTTATTAAATTACTGCACACATTTCACTGCACCCATCAGGTATATGTAACAATAAAACAGAGAAAAAAATGCTATTTTAACATTTATCGTCAAACGTGAGCTAGAAATGTTCTCTGCTCTGACACACACACTCACGACTGTAGAATATCTGAAATTCTTGTGTGAAAATGAATTGTTTTTAGTACCTTTGTTGCTCAACCGCTATTGGCAGATAATCAGCAAAACCAACAGTGACAGTGTCACAGCAGTTTGATGTATTGGCTCCCTCAGCAGATGGCTTGGAGATGGACTGTCTTACAGTGCCTTCGGAAAGTATTCAGACCCCTTGACTTTTTTCATATTTTGTTATGTTACAGCCTTATTCTAAAATGGATTAAATAAATAAATCTACACACAATACCACATAATGACAAAGCGAAAACAAGTTTAGAAATGTTTGCCAATTTATTACTAATAAAAAAACTGAAATATCTTATTTACATAAGTATTCAGACCCTTTGCTATGAGACTCGAAATTGAGCTCAGGTGCATCCTGTTTCCATTGATCATCCTTGAGATGTTTCTACAACTTAGAGTCCACCTGTGGTAAATTCAATTGATTGGACATGATTTAGAAAGGCACACACACCTGTCTATATAAAAAGGTCCCACAGCTAACAGTGCATGTCAGAGAAAAAAACCAAGCCATGAGGTCAAAGGAACTGTCCGTAGACCTCCGAGACAGGATTGCGTTGAGGCACAGATCTGGGGAAGGGTACCAAAACATTACTGCAGCATTGAAGGTCCACAGGAACACAGTGGCCTCCATCATTCTTAAATGGAAGAAGTTTGGAACCACCAAGCCTCTTACTAGAGCTGGCCGCCTGGCCAAACTGAGCAATCGGGGGAGAAGGGCCTTGGTCAGGGAGGTGACCAAGAACCCGGTCACTATGACAGAGCTCCAGAGTTCCTCTATGGAGATGGGAGAACCTTCCAGAAGGACAACCATCTCTGCTGATCTCCACCAATCAAGCCTTTAAAAGGTAGAATGGCCAGACATAAGCCACTCCTCAGTAAAAAAGGCACATGACAGCACTCTTGGAGTTTGCAAAAAGGCACTTAAAGGACTCCCAAACCATGATAAACAAGTTTCTCTGGTCTGAAGAAACCAAGATTGAACTCTTTGGCCTGAATGCCTAGCACCACGTCTGGAGGAAACCAGGCATCGCTCATCAGCTGGCCAATACCATCCCTACGGTGAAGCATGGTGGTGGCAGCATCATGCTGTGGGGATGTTTTTCAGCGGCAGGGACTGGGTGACTAGCCAGGTTCGAGGGAAAGATGAACAGAGATCCTTGATGAAAACATGCTCCAGGGCGCTCAGGACCTCAGACTGGGGCGAAAGTTCACCTTCCAACAGGACAACGACCCTAAGCACACAGCCAAGACAACGCAGGAGTGGCTTCGGGATAAGTCTCTGAATGTCCTTGAGTGGCCCAGCCAGAGCCTAGACTTGAACCCGATTTAACATCTCTGGAGAGACCTGAAAATAGCTTTGCAGCAACGCTCCCCATCCAACCTGACAGAGCTTGAGAGGATCTGCAGAGAAGAATGGGAGAAACTCCCCAAATACAGGTATGCCAAGCTTGTTGCGTCATACCCAAGAAGTCTCGAGGGCTGTAATCGCTGCCAAAGGTGCTTCAACAAAGTACTGAGTAAAGGGTCTGAATACTTACACTATCGGTCAAAAGTTTTAGAACACCTACTCATTCAAGGTTTTTATTTTTACTATTTCTACATTGTAGAATAATAGTAAATACATCAAAACTATGAAATAACACATATGGAATGTAGTAACCAAAAAAAGTGTTAAACAAATCAAAATATATTTGAGATTAGATTTTTCTAATTGCCTTGATGACAGCTTTGCACACTCTTGGCATTCTCTCAACCAGCTTCACCTGGAATGCTTTTCCAACAGTCTTGAAGGAGTTCCCACATATGCTGAGCACTTGTTGGCTGCTTTTCCTTCACTCTGCGGTCCGACTCTTCCCAAACCATCTCAATTGGGTAGAGGTCAGGTGATTGTAGAGGCCAGGTCATCTGATGCAGCACTCCATCACTCTCCTTATTGGTCAAATAGCCCTTACACAGCCTGGAGGTGTGTTTTGGGTCATTGTCCTGTTGAAAAACAAATGATAGTCCCACTAAGCGCAAACCAGATGGGATGGCGTAACGCTGCAGAATGCTGTCGTAGCCATGCTGGTTAAGTGTGCCTTGAATTCTAAATAAATCAGACAGTGTCACCAGCAAAGCACCCCCACACCATAACACCCCCTCCATGCTTTACGGTGGGAAATACACATGCAGAGATCATCCGTTCACCCACACTGGTTGGAACCAAAAATCTCAAAGGACACATTTCCACCAGTGTAATGTCCATTGCTCGTGTTTCTTGGCCCAAGCAAGTCTCTTCTTCTTATTGGTGTCCTTTAGTAGTGGTTTCTTTGCAGCAATTCGACCATGAACGCCTGATTCACACAATCTCCTCTGAACAGTTGATGTTGAGATGTGTCTGTGACTTGAACTCTGTGAAGCATTTATTTGAGCTGCAATTTCTGAGGCTGGTAACTCTATTGAACTTATCCTCTGCAGCAGAGGTAACTCTGGGTCTTCCATGCCTGTGGCGGTCCTCATGAGAGCCAGTTTCATCATAGCGCTTGATGGTTTTTGCGACTGCACTTGAAGAAACTTTCAAAGTCCTTGAAATGTTCCGTATTGACTGACTTTCATGTCTTAAAGTAATGATGGACTGTCCTTTGTCTTTGCTTATTTGAGCTGTTCTTGCCATAATATGAACTTGGTATTTTACCAAATCGGGCCATCTTCTGTATACCCCCCCTACCTTGACACAACACAACTGATTGGCTCAAACGCATTAAGGAGGCAAGAAATTCCACAAATTAACTTTTAAGAAGGCACACCTGTTAATTGAAATGCATTCCAGGTGACTACCTCATGAAGCTGGTTGAGAGAATGCCAAGAGTGTGCAAAGTTGTTATCAAAGCAAAGGGTGGCTATTTGAACAATCTCAAATATACTTTTTTAACACTTGTTTAACACAAAATAAATTAAAACCCTTGAATGAGTAGGTGTTCTAAAACTTTTGACCGGTAGTTTTTTATTTTTAATACATTTGCAAACATTTCTAAAAACCTGTTTTTGCTTTGTCATTATAGGGTATTGTGTATAAACAATTTAATCCATTTTAGAATAAGGCTGAACGTAACAAATGTGATAAAAGTGAAGGGTTCTGAATACTTTCTGAATGCATTGCATGCGCAGACACGGTGGCTGAGTTCATCAGGAAGTGTGTACGGGATGTTGTTCCCACTGTGACTATTAAAACCTACCCAAACTAAAAACCGTGGATAGATGGCAGCATTCGAGCAAAACTGAAAGCGCGAACCACCGCATTTAACCACGGCAAGGTGACTAGGAATAGTCAAATACAAACAGTGTTGTTATTCCCTCCGTAAGGCAATCAAACAGGCAAAACGTCAGTACAGAGACAAAGTGGAGCCGCAATTCAACAGCGCAGACACAAGACGTATGTGGCAGGGTCTACAGACAATCACGGATTACAAAGGGAAAACCAGCCACGTTGCGGACACCGATGTCTTGCTCCCGGACAAGCTAAACAGCTTTGCCCGCTTTGAGGATAACATAGTGCCACAGAAGCGGCCCACTCCCAAGGATTGTGGGCTCTCGTTCTCCGTGGCTGACGTAAGACATTTAAGCATGTTAACCCTCGCAAAGCTGCCGGGCCAGACGGCTACCACCCGGTTACTCAACCCTGCACCTTAGAGGCTGCTGCCCTATGTACATAGACATTGAATCAGTGGTCACTTTAATAATGGAACAATAGTCACTTTAATAATGTTTACATACGGTTTTACTCATTTCATATGTATATACTGTATTTTGGTCAATGCCACTCCGACATTGCTCGTCCTAATATTTATATATTTCTTAATGCCATTCTTTTACTTTTAGATTTGTGTGTATTGTTGTGAATTGTTAAATAATCCTGCACTGTTGGAGCTAGGAAACACAACCATTTCACTTCACCCGCAATAACATCTGCTAAATATGTGTATGTGACCAATAAAATGTGATTTCATTTATCCATCCATATAAAAAGCGTTATTACCTCTAGGTATAGTGGGGAGCTGGACCCGTGGCTCATCCTCTGAGCCAGGTCATCTCTCTGCAGGACACACTCCTCTAGGTGGATGACGTTGGGGTGCTGGCTCTGGATACTGCTCAGGGCCCAGAATTCCCTGAGGGCCAGCTCTACATTCTCTGGGCTGTGGCAGCGGATCTTCTTAACGGCCATCCGAGCTCCGGTGCGTTTCACCACCGCCTCGTACACCACGCCGTAGCTGCCACGCCCCACCTCCTGGATCAGCTCATACTTCGGCTGGCTGCTCACCATCCTCTTCCTCACTGTGGGGTGGTGGGAGACAAAGGAGAGAGGTGGTGGGGTTAATGGGGTACCACTGATTGTTGTTGAGCGCTAGATGAGGTCAGCAGCACAGCAGAAAAGACTGACAATGTAACCCTTTTCCCCTTAGCTACTGAATAATCTCCCAACCAGGTGGGTTAATTTGTCATTCTGAGTTAAGAAAAACATATGCGAGTTGACTTGACAGCCCCCTGCTCCTTAGCACGTCAAAACCCATAGCTATAGGGCTAGTCTAGAAGTCTTATGAGGAAAACAAACTACCTGGCTAAGTGACACAATGTCAGATGCTTGACACAACAAAAACGTCAGTGTTCGCATTTTAGCAAGTCAAATTAGGAGACTTAGTTACCCACAAGAGAGCAAATATTAAATCCTCAGAGGCCAAAGCTTGCTAAATGTAAACAAATAAACTGTGCCCCTCACTCTCTGACCTGTACGTGCACACTAACGCATGGCTGGCAGCTGACATAATTTAAAAGGGGAACGTTTACGTTAGTTATGTCATGTCCTGTCAGCGGACTGACACAATATGTACGAATATATCAAAATCTATTTAATTAGCTAAGCTCTTGAGTTATTAGCTAGCTAACACGGAAGCGAAACTGTTTTTAGGTAGCTAACAGTAGCTAACGTTAGCTAACTAGGAAGCCAAGGGAAGAAAATGGTGGATAGAAATACAATAATAGGATCATAGCTATATAAAATGTAAATGTTATCTAGGTAGCTATGTCACCACATGGGAATGTAGACAAGTTAGTTAGATAGTTTACGTAAGGGACTGAGCTACCTAGCTAGCTTGTTCAAATCGTGGACACATTTATTGTCCTCCTTGCGCCGAGCCTAAATTAGCACATTCGGCTAGCTGCACACCACCAAGCACCATGTCGCACGAGCAGACAAAAGAACTGGCTTCTTCTGAAGACGAGGAAAGGAAACAAAGAGCAGCTAACTATATATCTAACAAGCTACACATTCACCTGTTTTCGTCTTCTCTCAAGGATTCATTTGTTGTTGTCTTTCTCACTTTCTCTGGCAGCCATTTGCCACCACTCAGTCACACACGTTCTCGCGCAGATAGACACGTTCCGTGAGCGTGCTGAGAAAATCTGCAGCTCAATTACCCCCTCAACAGCGCGCGCCCGATTGCTTGAAACAACACAGACTGGGTGCTCTGTAGCAGCGAAAGTGGGAAATACTGCCCCCCTCTTAAGCAAGCCTCTAGCTGAAAGGGAAAATAACAATTGTGCCCCTGTTCATTGCATAGTTTTACATCCATGCGCATGGATTCTTGCCAAATTCTACAGTCACGGTGCCTCTCCCTTTCATTACACCAGTAAAACGAGGAATCACATTTATTTTGAATACATTTTTAAATTCGGTACACGCACTGGGCATCGTTCTTTCTCCGAGATTGACCGGGGGTGAGTCGTTTCTGAGAGGATAGTAATGGCATCGTACTGACATCAAAGGAATAGGTTGTCTTGGAAAACGATGAAATTCAAACGTTTGTCTCATTTTTGTATAACCATCTTAAGTTATCGTGACAATTATTGTTTGTAAAATTGTATTGGTCTTCCAGCAACCCCCCCGAATGCCACATTTAGTTTGCTCCAGTGACACCATGCAGGTTGTACCATTATATTTTACATAACACAGACGATACGTTTATGATCTTGAATGAAATGACACTCTGAAAGATACATTTATCTCAACCATAATTTTAGATAGTAGGCAGTATCAACAAAGAACGGGATGATGTAGTTTATCTTGATCAAAATCGTTTGCAGAAGATTGAACTCCCCTATCACAATACCTGTTTGGAGCATGCTCTTAAAGGGACAGCACCATGGACAGCACCATCACAGAGCTCTTAACCCAGAGGCGCAACATCGCGAGACTTCCGGGAATGCTTGTTAAACAGACCAAGCAGACCAGGCCTGGGTTTGAGAAGTCAATGAGAAAAGGGAAAATTCTTCCTTAGTTGTTAATTTTCTCGAAATCTAAAGACACAACCTAGATTCGAGCCAATGTATTAAGTAGTTGAATTTGTTATTACTCCAACCTCGTGAAAGTGACAAACTGATACGTTTTCATTTTCGTCAAAAACTATTTTATATCGAAGGAGTGCCCATGATTTGATGGCTTGAACGTACGCAGTTCAGCGCGAGACGACCGTTAGACGCGATGACGTGTTTCTACGCATGCGCTTAGCTAGCCAACGTCGCCATGTCATTGCCTACTACAAGTGTGATCGGGGATTTCTATTGGAGAAGCAGTTTTAGCCTATCTCCATACTGTACTGTCTTTGGCACCATAATGTGGGTGAAAAGACGATGTGCACGTTGCAACAAAGTATTAATAAACAGGTTATTAGAAACGTTGTCTCTTGAAACGTTTCTTTGTTACTTTGTAAAACCACTTTAAAGTCTCTAGGCACTGGACTACCAACCCATTAATCAAATATAGGCTCAGCATTGCATCACATGTTCAGTTTGTCAGGAACTGTAGCCTAAGTTTGAGAATAATAGATAGATGATGTGATGTTGGCCTAAAAAGAGGTCAGACCCACCACCAGTGTACCATATTGACATATGTTTATTAACAGGTGAGTCAATGATACACATGTCAACACTACTATGTGTTGTTCACAACTCAGTTGGTAGTAAAGCTTGGTACATGATTTGTCAAAGTGAGCTATTGGCCCACCGTATAACATTCTGTGGTTGGTGATAATAGTCAACATAGCTACATTCTTTGGTCTAATAAACAGCAAAACAGAGAAATCAAGTAACACACAATATCAGGCCTATTGTTTGTTTTGTGCTTCATATATAACCCCTATACATTGAATACTGACATATAGGCCTAATTGAGATAGTGACCAGAAAGGATATACGGTATGAGGAAAAAAAGAGATGGGTATTAATTCTGAATATTTTTAACCATACTTTCAACTCATATAAGAAAAAAACATATGCAAAAGCATAACTTACACAAGCATTCATTTTTGTCCATATTACAATTGGCACAATTGGCCCAGAGTCGTCTGGGTTTGGCCGGTGTAGGCCGTCATTGTAAATAAGAATTTGTTCTTAACTGACTTGCCTAGTTAAATAAAGGTTAAAAAAAAATACAATAAAAATTACAATGTATCAAAAGATCAGAGGTAGATTTGTAACAAAATTAAACAAATGCATTTCTGACAGTAAGTCCTGGTATTTTTCCCACAGCCTACACTGAATATTATTATATTTGACACTAGTATCACATGCCTTCAGAAACACAACAGAGATATCAAAGGTTTATTGAGGTTGCTTGAAGTTGTTAGGGCGTTTGCCTGTCCTGGTAAGTATAGATAAGGTGATTTGTTCAAGAGGCGCTGTTGTCACCTACATACAGAGTAATATACCCCTCCTGCTTTGAGTTCAGTATTATCATGTTATACATACCACAGTACTTCACTTGAGCAGGAGCTCACCGAAGCTGAGTACCAGCACCTCAAATTTTCTACAGCTTGAGCTCCTGTACCTCTTATAGAATATTAGCTCAAAAGTATTGTGGAGCTCCTGCACCTAAATATAAACAGTACCGGCACCCAACATGAGTACCGACACATATTTCAGTTCAAATTAAGCACTCTAAATACACAATATCAATGCATAGAATAATACAAAAATGTCTGATATATTGGTGCAGACAATGTATTATCACAAAAAAAGAATAAGAACAGTCAACAGTAATTCAACAGCATTTCTATGTGAGGAAAACATTACATTGCAAACTGAAACAATGAAATCATTCACACAAAAACTTGATTAAAAAAACTAAGAAATCATTCAAAACAATCTCATAAAATGAATGGACAAATCGATCTTGATCCAAAAAAACTCTGTCATTGTCAATTTTCAAAAACATCTTGAGGTAGACTTGTATAGATTCTTGACAAGGCATTTCTGTCTCGTTCTCACACAGTAAGAAAAATGTAATAAAAAAACTAACACCCACCCTAAATGACATACAAAGAATAGGCACATTGTCTGGACTCTGGAAATTAAGGACCATGTTACAGCCTAAATACATGAAGGGACAAAATACTAGGCTCAAACGGATATGACTGTGTGTGACATCAAATGGCAAATGTCATAGCCCATCAACACAAGCTCTTGAAAGGTCATCAACAAGGGCGGACTGGGACAAGAAATCCCCCCTTGTCATTTCTAACACACCGGGCCATTTTTTTTTCTTGAACCCCCACACCAGACTATTTCTTCCCTAAAGGCCCCCATTATTTGCCAGATAATGATACATTTGCAGTTAGACAGGCCCACTGTGCTAAAAATGGACCAGCCATGTGACATTTGCCCGAAATACCAGATGGCCAGTCCACCCCTGGTCATCAAAATGCTTTGTCTACAAAGGGGCCCATTCTGTAGTCCCTATATGGAGAGGTGAGTCTACTCTATTCTAACTACTGACTACCATGTAAAGTAAACACGGAAATAAACAACATTATATTAATATTGTGACGAAGCTGAATATGTACAATAACCACAAAAAGTGGGGAGGTCGATGGTTTGCTGCTTCAGATTGGTCGTGTGCCACTTCCAGAGAGAGACCAGAGAAGTAACTTAGGGTGTCTAAGGAAATATCATGCTACTCTACTACCTACGCTGTCTTACAACTTGATCACCAATTACGTCAGAAAAAGAGAGCTAAACTAGAAGATAACATTAAATATAGCTAGCTGTACTACAGTAACATCATAGCAATGTGTAAATAGTGCATTGCCCTTTTGGCAATCAATGTTCTGCATGAATTTTCCGGCAACCCAGCCTATAGGCTATAGGTACACACAAAAAACACTTTACCACTCCTTACAAAGTAGCTCCTCTTTAAAGGGGGCTCCCTGAGTTCAACATGAAGATTTCAGAGAAACTAAAGCCTGGCTGCAGTCATAACGATCTATTAGGTATCTTTAAGAAATACCAATACTCCTACACATGATTAGTGCAGAGTATTGTTGCATTGGTTGAAGCACAAATACACTACATGACCAAAAGTATGTGGACACCTGCTCGTCGAACACCTCATTCTAAAATCATGGGCATTAATATGGAGTTGGTCCCCCCTTTCCTGCTATAACAGCCTCCACTCTTCTGGGAAGACTTGCTTCCATTCAGCCACAAGAGCATTAGTGAGGTCGGGCACTGATGTTGGGCAATTAGGCCTGGCTCGCAGTCGGCATTCCAATTCATCCCAAAGGTGTTCGATGGGGTTGAGGTCAGGGCTCTTGCAGGCCAGTCAAGTTCTTCCACACCGATCTCGACAAACCATTTCTGTATGGACTTCACTTTGTGCATGGGGGCATTGTCATGCTGAAACAGGAAAGGGCCTTCCCCAAACTGTTGCCACAAAGTCTAGAATGTCATTGTATGCTGTACTGTAGCATTAAGATTTCCCTTCACTGGAACTAAGGGGCCTAGCCCGAACCATGAACAACAGCCCCAGACCATTATTCCTCCTCCACCAAACTTTACAGTTGGCACTATGCATTGGGGCAGGTAGCGTTCTCCTGGCATCCGCTAAATCCAGATTAGTCCGTCGGACTGACAGATGGTGAAGCGTGATTCATCACTCCAGAGAACGCGTTTCCACTGCTCCAGAGTCCAATGGCGGCGAGCTTTACACCACTCCAGCCGACGCTTGGCATTGCACATGGTGAATTTAGGCTTGTGTGCGGCTGCTCGGCCATGGAAACCCATTTCATGATGCTCCCGACGAACAGTTATTGTGCTGACATTACTTCCAGAGGCAGTTTGGAACTCGGTAGTAAGTGTTGCAACCGAGGATAGACGACATTTACACGCTACGCGCTTCAGCATTCGTCGGTCCCGTTCTGTGAGCTTGTGTGGCCTACCACTTTGCAGCTGAGCCTAGACGTTTCCACTTCATAATAACAGCACTTACAGTTGACCGGGGCAGCTCTAGCAGGGCAGAAATTTTACAAACTGACTTGTTGGAAAGGTGTCATCCTATGACGGTGCCATGTCGAAAGACACTGAGCTCTTCAGTAAGGCCTTTCTACTGGCAATGTTTGTCTATGGAGATTGCATGACTGTGTGCTCAATTTTATACACCTGTCAGCAACGGGTGTGGCTGAAATAGCCAAATCCACTAATATGAAGGTGTGCCCACATACTTTTGTATATATAGTGTATATTACGAAGTCAACTGAAAATGAAGCCCATTGAAAGAGAAACTAAAAAGTTAAGCATAATTGTTTGCTTAATACGACCATGAATCTATCAAGAGGCTAGAACCAAAGCCGGATGCTGTTTAAATAGAAATGAACTACAAATTGTGATACTGTATCAATTAGAAAGAGAGGTTTAGAGTGACAATGAATAAATAATAAATATAAAAAAGATAATATCTATATACATGTAAGTGGTGTAAAGTATTCCAGCCACTCCTGTAAAAGAGGAGTAAATACTAAACCTATAACCATCTTATTCAACACTTGAGTCCCTTTATCATAGTACTCAATCATGAAAATATGTCCTTAAAGAAAGCAAATAACGCTCAGGTCCATCCAAGAAAGCACATGTAATGCCTTTCTAAATAGTTTTCAAGTACAACGAGACAAAGAGAAACAAGTAATGTATTTGGGAAGTGTATGAGAACACCCCTGATATGTAGAATGTGTTAGAAGGCCATGTTTACATCCATAGTAAAAACTATGGGACAGACAGACAGACAGACAGACAGACAGACAGACAGACAGACAGACAGAAAGACAGTCTGCCATACAATCAACGCTGGTCTCGCGTTTAGCCTTGAGTCAAAGTTTTGTAAAATGCATGGGAAAAATGCATGGGAGGAGGCTACATCCAACCACCCATGAGACAAATGAACAGGCTATGGCAGTTATGACAAGCTGTATTGTACTCAGTCCAATCGGCAACCATGGTGTACCAACATTCATACAGCAGAAAGGGTTCAAACATTCATTTGGCCGTAAAAATGCACAACGACTTATAATACCTGAAGATTTCAATAAACAGAAAGATACATTCCTTTTTGTCCATGAAACAGTCTTAGAGTCAGGACACCTATATCTGTACATTCACTTGTATGATTGTATTTCCTTTACCTTTTTCTAACAAAAGGTTTTTGGGAAAACATGGTATACAGTGAGAGAGCAGAGCACTCACAATCATCTCCAGGAAAATCAAGATAGGCTACCTCTAATTTAGCTGCAGCAGGGAAAATACAATTAAAACACTGAGCTAACTCTCAATCTCAACTATCACATCACTAAAAGTACAATTTTCTTGCTGTTCGTGCGATAAATAAAGACAACCTGATGTAGTTCCAAAAGCAGCATTCCAATGAAACCTTTTGATTGGCTGAATCCCTGAATCGATCAATCAGAGTTCTCCCTGGGGGGAAAGGGGCCGTGGCTCTGCTCCTCTTCCCTCAGTGATGATGCTGTTCCCTGAGCGCCAGAGGAGGACTGCTGTGCTTTGATTGGACAGTTGGCCACCATGTGACTGATGCTCAGGCAGAAATGGCACTTCTTGGGCTGAGGAGGTAGCTGGCATTGTTTGGCATGGTGGTCAGGTCCTCCACAGTTGTAGCATCTAGAACACAATAGGAGAAGGGAACACACTAATACAATGATTTCAGACAGTTAACACATTCTTCCACCAGAGAGCAGTGTTCTCCCACATATAGTTTCAGATTCCTGAATTTCCTCAGATCTCATCTACACTGAACAAAAATATAAACGCAACATGCAACAATTTCAAAGGTTTTACTGAGTTACAGTTCATAGAAGGAAATCAGTCAATTGAAATAAATAAATTAGGCCCTAATCTATGGATTTCACATGACTTGGCAGGGGCGCAGCAATGGGTGGGCCTGGGAGGGCATAAGACCCACCCCACCCACTTGTGAGCCAGGTCCACCCACTGGGGAGCCAGGCCCAGCCAATCGGAAATATTTTTTCCCCCACAAAAGGGCTTTATTATAGACAGAAATACCCCCCCCCTTATGGTAGAGAAATGAACAATAAATTATCTGGCAACAGCTCTGTTGGACATTCCTGCAGTCAGCATGCCAACTGCATCCTCCCTCAAAACTTGAGACATCTGTGGCATTGTGTTGTGACAAAACTGCACATTTTAGAGTTACCTTTTATTGTCCCCAGCACAAGGTGCACCTGTGTAATGATCATGTTGTTTAATCAGCTTCTTGATATGCCACACCTGTCAGGTGGATGGATTATCTTGGCAAAGGAGAAATGTTCACTAACAGGGATGTAAACAAATTTGTGAAAAACATTTGAGAGAATTAAGCTTTTTGTGCCTCTGGAACATTTCTGGGATCTTTTATTTCAGCTCATGAAATAATGTTGCATTTATATTTTTGTTCAGTATATTATAAGATTAAGTCAATCTTGACAAAGTATCAGCCTTAATAGAATGACTGCCTCTTATGTATGCATAGCTTATTTACTGCAAGATTGTATGTGTGTGTGCGTGTGTATGTGCATGCTTGTGTGTGATCATTTTAGGAGGTGTATAGTGCATTAAAACCAATGCCTTAACACATACATTTCACACAATCTTAAATCAGTAGATGTTGAGACTATAGTGACAATGGGGAATTTTGTGATTGCATTAACTCCAATGCAGATGAAGCACTGGAGCATCAGAACCTCCCCAAGCTTACTACCACTTCCCTTCTTCCTCTGTCCTCTGCCCTTTGCCCTTTGCCTCTGAGTCCCAACCCCCTACTACACACACACACACACAAACCCTCTCCTAGGGGGCCGTTGGTTATTGATCAGTGTGGGCACCAGGGTGGGAGAGGAGAGCAGAGGGGGCTCTTTGTTTAAATACTGCACCCTGAGCTCTAACCCCTGACCTCTCTTTCTCTCTGGCTCTGCCTTCCCCCCACCTCATTTACACAACACACCCCACTGTTTCCATGGCAGCCATGACCTATGACCTCTCTCAGGGCACTTACATCTGGTATCAATTAAATGGATAGGATCCTTTTCCCTTTTCTGCATCCCCTATTCCCTCTATACGTCTGCATCCCACTGTTATGTTTGTGAGTCGGCGAGAGAGACAGAGAGTGTTAGATACACTCACATCTATGTGGTGTTTGATGCCATAAGAATCAATAGGCACTGCCGATTCAGACCTAGGAAATGTACACCTTTCTTACGCATGCCTTCCCTACGCACTTCTCAGTAGTTGGTATTCAGACTTAGCATATGTAGGTAAGACTTGAATGTAGACTATGGAGAATGCGTTCAAAGTATAGAAAGATAGCCATGAAAATATGCATATGTCTCAGTTTCAGAACCCATGGGTAGATTTAAAAACACTCTGATTTTACACATGATTTCTGTTTAGAGAATAATCATGAATCCTACTGCATGGAAAACTTTACACACAAACCTAAAAAAGTTGGTTTGATTCATTCTGAAAGTTGCCACATTCAGTTCATTAATGGTAACATTGGAAGTAGTATAGCCTACAATATAATTATATTATGGAGAATAGTATACAATAGTATGATATAATAAATATACCCACACTGCTTAAGTTCAATGTCAGAATATGCGTAGAGAGAAAAGTGCATAAAAAGGGAATAAAGTTATATTTATACGGGTGTAACTCGGTTCTGAATTTCCCCCAAAGAGGATAAATAATCTGTTTGATGTCAGACCATTGTGGCTAAAACGGTAAACTTGCCAACTTTCATGATGATGATACCAGATATTTTCAGTGACTTCAACACCCTCAGATTATTTGTAAACAACCTTGCCAGATAAGGTTGTTGTTAATATTGCAGCGATCTTCATATTTAATACTATAAGCAGAGTGTTACAGTGTTTCCGAATCATGGAATTATTTTGAGTGAATGGGGATATCTGGAGATGTATGGTTAGGCTATGCGCCATTTAAAGATGTTAATTGAACTGTCTCACCTGTCCCCCTTGGAGCGTCGTTTCTGTTGCCCCTTAGGTCTCTTCTCACTGCCCAAACACTGTGCTCCCCCTGGCCCCGTCACAGTGACAGACTCTAGGCCTTTAGACGACTTCTTGAAGGTAAACTCCACCTCCTCGCCCTCCTTCAGGCTACGGAAGCCCTCCATGTATAGCTTGCTCTGTGTAGGTTGAGAGGTGGAATGGGTGGTTAGGGATCAGGGTTAGGAAACTGTTCCAAGGCCAGAAGACCTCCATGTCCAGTTTGCTTTGTGTAGGGGAGAGGGATCATCAGTGTGGTCAGAGGAATGTTTAAGAACGGCATGAGAACTGTTCTAGGTGAGGGTAGAGCGGGAGCTTACTCTGTGAGGGAATAAGTGGTCAGGGTTGGAGAAAGGTTCTTTGGTCAGGAAATTGTTGAGAAGATATGAAAACGGTTCTAAGCCTGTGAAGGACTGTGGAGAGCAGTTCTGAGGCCAGATAGGGTGCCCATCCTGTGGCTACCCGGTGTGAATGCATTCCCCAGCCCAATTCCCAGCCTGGTCAAGAAGCAGACACAAAAAGTAATTTTTACTCTGCCATTGTTTGTGCATATAGCTGGTCCGCTTCACATGTTGTCTTCTGAGGTGATTACAGCTAAGAGCTGTTCCTTAATTGGGTCCTACATCCATACATCAACATTCTGCATAGGTTTCAATACATCAATGGAAACATCCAGGCCCTCTCTCTCTCAGGGGCCAACCCCCTCAGCCAATCCAGATTCCAGTCCCATTGACAGCCCGGTTAAAACATCAATGACTACTTACTACACTCCTCCCCCTTCAGAATGTGTGTGTGTGTGTGTGTGGACAGCGTTACCCCTCCCCCAAGGTAGTCACAGCATTCCAAGCTCCAACCCCCTACCCTTCCTCTCCACCACCACACACACAACAGCCAATAGACTCTCCAAAAGAACTCCATCTGGTCAAGTCCCAGACTGACCACTGCTAAGGATGCTGGGAAATGAAGGGGGGAGGTGTTCATTTTTGGGATAGCTGGCCAAAGGCACATAAAGAATGGTTTCAAGAACGTATGTGTCCACCTTGAGAAATACATTTCCTTGCCATTGTCTCCCTTAGTCCAGGGGCTCTGGAAAGGGAAGCTTTGATTTCGTGGCAACCAATCTTCTTGGCAACCAATGTGCTTTGTCAAACTGCCTGAACAGCGGTAGGTGTGACACTAATTTGATACCATAGGTGTTCCATATGTATAAGACTAAAGAGCTCAATGTGAAGAATCATGCCTTGATCAAGACCTTCCAGAGACACAGAAAGTGCCACTGATCTGTTTCCCTCCCAGATTATACTATGCTCATAGAATTTTTTTCAAGCCCATATTAAAATGTTGTGGAGCCGCATTTGATGATGATGGTGAGAGGGCTGTGATGTGTAGGGTCAGTTTATGGCCCTTGCATGCCATCCGTCTTAACCCAGACACCCGTCTCGCTTCTGGGGGGTTTGAAGTGATCATGGTGGGAAAGGAATCCAGGTCATGATGGCCTGACAACCTTCAGCATTCCTTCCTCCTGTACCAACCCCCGTCAGGAGCTGAACGGCCCGGAACTATCCCCTGACCCCCCTGACCTCTCCAACTTCAATCACCCCCCACCTCTCCCTCTCTCGACTGCTTTCTTGTGAATGAACACAGCTCTCAAGCTCTCCCTTTCTCTCTCAATCTCATTCTCTCTCACACACAAATACACACTCTTATCCACACACTCACACACTCATAATAACCCAACACACACACACTCTTAATCCACCCCCCCACACACACACACACACACAACCTCTCCACCACACACTATTCATTCACAGATTAGCCAGATCATTCACAGATTAGTACAAGATCACAGCCAGCAGGATTTCCTCTCTGTTACATTGACAATAGCAGCCATTGTCCAGCAGCCCCTACAAGCCCCTATAAGGGCAGAGGTGGATTAGGGGCGGGGTAATGTGGGTGTTTGATAACTTTTTTATGGGTGAATCACTAATTTTCTTTCCTTCGATTAAGCAATTTACGGTAACATGTAGTAGAGAAATTTGAGGAGAGGTCTTTGGTCCCCCGTTTTACAGAGGGCGGAGGGCTGGGGGTGGATGGCTGGGGAGGGTGGATGGGTTGGGGCTACGGCAGAGGGGCTGGGTGGATGGGTTGGGGCTACGGGCAGAGGGGCTGGGTGGGAGTCAGGGTATGGCTAGTCTGGGGTGGGTGGGCTGCCACACGAGAGGCCAAGTCCCCTGATGTTTGAAGGCCTTTATAACAGGAAGCAGGGTTGGATGGGGACTGAGAGGAATGAGCCTTGTTATCTCTGTTTAGACTAACCCCTGTCTCTCTGTCTACTCCTTTTAAATCCAACTGCTAATATTAGCACTTTCGGACCAATTCCCCATGTAAGTCAATCTCCCCCGTTTAGCATGTTTTAAATGTCATGCCCCAACTCTACCGTGAAGTCACTCAGACCTCTACCTTAACTCAGGAAGGACGGAGGAGAAGGGACGACAGCCTCGGCCGTTATTGTACTCAGGCCTGTTGATCATCTCCAGGTTCATTTGACAAAACAACCCTGGATTCATTAGGCTGTCCTTTAGGATGCTTAGCGTTCCATTCCATTTGAAACAACAACTAGATCCTCCTGCTTTACTAACTTGGCTATACATGACTCCTAATTCCAACATTTTAGATAACATTTATTCCCCCAGGATTTACTGTCATTCATGTATCTGAACCCAATCTTTGTTATTTCAAAATCAATATTCTCATTCAAGACCTTTCATTTTCTGGTAGGTTTATTAAAACACCAAATACAAACAATCTAGTCTTATGAAAAAGTACTATTTTTTGTCTGTAAGTGTTTCATTCATTAGCTAGTTTTAGGGCAATATGATAATCAATTTCCCTAAAGGCTACCATAACCCTGCTTGAAACCTAATCAGATTCAACAACTGATCGATTAAACCAAACACTTTTGTTTTTGGCTGGCTTACATCTTACTTTAGAGAGGTTCTTTCATATTATGTCGCTTCTTGACAACAACATTACGTTTCTTATTTCACAACTGATTTCAGTTGCCATCATGCAGGTCTCGGATTCCAGTTATGGCATATCATCTGAACATAGGATCAACAAAATCTTGCTTTTGTTTTTTAAGCTACTTGAAAAATAGGCCTACCCATTTTAGTAAAGGCTCAAACTAGAATCAGCTGACTATTTCAAGATAATGTTGTCAAATGTTTAAAGAAATTAAAAGTCCTATTGCCTCTTGCTCAACATATAAGCTATGAAAACATATAAGCTATTAATTCGTTTTGAATGAGTGCAGGAAAGTGATTTTTCAAGCACTATAAAGAATGATCGATAGGCCTATATATTTGCATGATCGATCAATCTCTAATCATGAATTCAAATGAAAATGCTAAATCACGGAGGGAAACGAATAATTACCTTCCTTAACGAAAACATCACAAAAGTGGGATATTTACATTGTTGATAAGTTTATGACATTCACTTGCACAAAAACGCGCCAAGGGGTTCGAGCTCGAGCCAGGCCTCGATGAACATCAACACCACATTCTTCGAGTCCCAGACGCACAATAGACCTCACCTGATGAACGAATACATCGACAGTCTCCTCGAGCGGTGTCCCATCTCTGTTGGTCATGGACAGGAACCCGAAACCCATCCGGACGTTGAACCATTTACACAAGCCACTGCCACGAGACGAACCCAGATCCTCCTCGGAGCCAGTGGCTTCCTCCTCTTCCGTCTTTGCACAGCCCCCTTTCGAGAGAAAATAATGTCACTCAGTCAGTTTAGAAAATATAGATGTTTGAAATATGGCATAACTTGTCAACAATCCTGGCAGGAAAACGAGTTGGGCAGGCTCTTACTCGGATGTTTTTCAGAATCAGTTCTTTGGTTGGACTTGAAGAAGGCATTTAATGGGTTGCGTAATGGGAAAGAGCTAGAGAGCCGCGCAGCAAGCTAGGAACACGTGTGTATAAACACTGTTGATATTCGAAACAATGTCGATATATTATCCAGACGATATTTTAAAAATGATTTCGAAAAGCTGGAATATCAGACGGCCTCTTTTTCAAGTAGTTTTGAAATGGAAACATATACGCTAATGGTGATAATAATAATGAACCTGATACTTATTATACATAACAAGACGATAATAATGATGCATTATTATAAATAATAATATGCGTAATAAATATAGGTTAATCGAAATAATCTCGTCAAAATTAATCAATTGAATAAATATACACTTTTTCAATTGATCCATAATTTACACCATACAGGCCTAAATAATTCCCAAGCACGTAAGGGATTGACTCTGATAATGTAGCCTAAATAAATGTTAGCCTTTTCGAGCCACGAGAACACAATATCTTTGAATATTTTGAGAAAAAAATATAGAAAATATTTAACTTCAATATTCAGTTACCAATTAAAAGTATTAAGCAAAATGTATCACCTATAGTCATAATTTATCCCAAAACTTCAACGCAAGCACTGAAAACCATTCTTCCATAAAAATAGATAGTAGGTCTCAAATCGAAGAACAAATAATTACAACAACATTCTCAGGCATAAGTGTGTTGTTGCTTTCGGAGAATGTTCCTAATCTAAACACTGATGAATGATCTACCTGTAAACTGCTGTTCGGAATAAGAGCCCATCCCTTTCCCGGGTATATTTTAATCCAGGTTTACCGTGGCATCCTCTACCAAATCCCCCTGCCCTGCCCTGTCCACCTCCAACCCTTCTCCACTCTACACAACAACACTTTCCCGCATACGGCTTAACAAAGACGCAGAAGAGGAACGGAGCAGCAGTGGAGACAAACAAAGAGGGTTGGAGATACTTTCGCCCTGACAACCAGTGGTGTAAAACTGCTGGGAAGCTTTTCTCAAATGAATCCCCAAATCTGAAAGACAATGCAATGAAACCCAACCCGCCCTCTTTTTGTCTCTTCTCATAAAGAGATCTTTCCATCGAACCCCCCCAAAGATCTTCAAAGAACCTTTGGAACCATTGGAACAATTGCCTGTACCTTCTGCCATGGTTTGGGGGGTTCCTGGGTCTCCTACAACTCCAGAAGAATCAGGCAATAAACGCTGGTTGTATCGTCAACATGCACGTTTTTCGGTAATCCCTCTTTGGGAAATATTGTATTTTCCTTCTCCTGGTCTCTTGTACAATACGGAGAGCGAGCCCCCTGTGACTCTCCTATACCTCTAATATCAACCCCCACCTTTTCGGTCCAGCCCACCACGTGATGCTCAATTGCAATCTTCTGCCTGATAAATTAGACATTCCACGGTGATAGGGCCCAAATTCGCAGAGCGACCAATCAGCGGCGAGGACCACCTAGCTGTTAGCAGTGGGGCCTTGAGGGACCCCCACCCCGTGCGACCCCCCCTTCCCGGACAGGAGAGAGCCACAACCCCCACACCGCCTGGAGCGTTTGAATATGCGGATAGTCAGTCACTCAGGTGCATGGGTTCACGGAAACCATTCAAATTAAACCTTGCTCTTCCACATTCCACACCACCATGTTTGAAGTTAAAACGAAGGACATCTAAATCCAGTAGCATAAATCAACCTATAGCTGTGTTCTGCTTAAGTGTTTGTTGTATTAAAATATATATATAAACCAAACAGAATATAGGTTGATATCAGAAAAATACATTTAGCAGTGGGCAGGAAAAAAATATAAGAGTTTGAAGTAGCTGGTCATACAAAAAATATCCAGGATATGCCTATATGAATTCAACTTTGTAATTTCGTTTGAAACAATTTGAGCTAACATATTTTGCTACTGTCAGGACTACTATCGACTACACGCTGTAAACAAAGGAAATAAATAAACACCTATCTCTTGAGATATTCGTTCCACACAACCCTCCTGTGAATGATGCTCTTATAATTGACCATAACTTGTTCGCTATTGTGTCCTAGCTTGGGGGATGCACGGTCTGTGAAAGGCCGTTTAATTGACTGATTTCCCTCAGAATCGCTGACGGATGCAGATAATGAATGTGAACGTAAACAGAGGGATTGTGTTGCCTTGTGTGAGAGGATATAATAATAATATAATATTTAGCAGACGCTTTTATCCAAAGCGACTTACAGTCATGCGTGCATACATATTTTTTTTCGTGTATGGGTGGTCCCGGGGATCGAACCCACTACCTTGGCGTTACAAGCGCCGTGCTCTACCAGCTGAGCTACAGAGGACCACATGTTCTTTCTAGGCTACACTTACAGGCTATATGTAAAACCTGTCTGTCCCTTCACCGATTTGACACATCTTGACACAGGTATTTATAGCCTCTGAAACCCAATGGTTCAGGAACCCTTCTGAAGCATTCGAATAATTAGCGACGAAGAGTCACCTTTACCGGATCTGCGCTCTAACTCAGCCATTAACGCTTTTCAATGGGAGCTGTCATTTCATTAACAATGCAGGTGTCATCCGGCTTTCCTCGCAGCACTGACTACACAGCATTAACTCAACAGGCTACAAGACTTCATTTGATACAAGTCAATTAAAATGACTGCTAATTAAAATGACTAAGGGCGGCAGGTAGTTTAGTGGTTAAGAGCGTTGTGCCAGTAACCGAAAGGTCGCTGGTTCTAATCCCCGAGCCGACTAGGTGAAAAATCTGTCGATGTGCCCTTGAGCAAGGCACTTAACCCTAATTGCTCCTGTAAATCGCTCTGGATAAGAGCGTCTGCTAAATGACAAAAAAAAAATAACTGTTGTGTTGTGGGAATGATCGGCACCATAAGTGGAAAGACTATATATCTATCTACCTGTTGCAGTAAATCGCCTGACAAATATAGTCTAGCCTGAGTGATCTATCTGACTCACAGGCATCAATAGTAAACCGTGGTTTCCTTCTCGGATACTTTGAAGGGGAAACGGAAACCAACCACACGTTGTGAACCTGACACTTTGAACCTCTTCACATGCACCCTCCTGCCTTACCCTTCTTCTTTACATGTGGGCCAACGAGCCCAAGTGTGACACCTGTGAGATAAGGCGCCCTCATGATTAACTGGAAGTGGAGGAGGGAGTCATTTTGGGATGGACATAGGATCCTCCATTTTACCAAACCATGAATCATCCTAGAGCATGACCCACTGGAGAGATGTAGACAGAGAGAGAGAGAGAGAGACAACCCATATTTATGTTTATTTATTTTCCCATTTGTACTTTAACTATTTGCACATTGTTACAACACTGTATATATACATAATATGACATTTGAAATGTCTTTATTCTTTTGAAACTTCTGAGTGCAATGTTTACTGTTAATATTTATTGTTTATTTCACTTTTGTTTACTATCTACTTCACTTGCTTTGGCAATGTTAACATACGTTTCCCATGCCAATAAAGCCCTTAAATTGAAATTGAAATTGAATTGAGAGAGAGAGAGAGATACATAATTTGACATTTGAAATGTCTTTATTCTTTTGGAACTTCTGAGTGTAATGTTTACTGTTAATATTTATTGTTTATTTCACTTTTGTTTACTATCTACTTCACTTGCTTTGGCAATGTTAACATACGTTTCCCATGCCAATAAAGCCCTTAAATTGAATTGAATTGAATTGAGAGAGAGAGAGAGAGAGAGAGAGAGAGAGAGAGCTATGGGGAGAGAGAAAGAGGGATAGAGAGAGAGAGAGAGCAAGAGGGAGAAGAAGAAGAAAGAGGGAGAGAGATGAAGAGAGAGAGGTGTTAGCTAATTAAAGCTAAATGACTGGTTTCATTCAAATTCTCCTCTAATAATCCTCTCTCTCAGGCCTGCTACTACACTGCAGGCTTCTCTGGGTCACCATGGAGATGAAGGGCCCTGGATCTGTCTGTCAGAGAACAAAGAGGGCTGGCCTTAAGGTGACCCGTGCCACACACAGGGGCTTAGTAATTACAATTCCTCGACACGTGCTCACTGGTCACACACACTGCAACCCCCCATCCAACTGCCACACTCGCATGCTAGCAAACACACAAATGCATACACCCACATTACCAGATGTTATGTAATAGTGACTGATAGGGCTGGGGGGTCTATGTATCTTACCTCTCTCATAGTTGTTGACCATCATTCCTCTAACAGCAGGCAAGATAACCAGGCTGCAAGGGTATATTGTGTTTCTCTTTTGACGAGGGTTCATTAATTTATTGTGTGTGTGTGTGTTGTGTGGGGCATGAGGTGTACTGATCAACATTTTCATATCAAGAACTGCTTTGAGGAGTACTTCACCTGAGAAACACACATGTTAGGGGCCTTGTGGTTGGTTGAAGGAGAAAACAGCCCAGTGGCTCCACATGGTTTCAGCTGTCAACTCCCATCTCTCTCCCCCCTCCCAGGGGGACACAGCACAGATCAATAAGCTGATCCATCTATACCTGATCCATATTACATACTATGACACTCTGTCAGATAGCCCTCCCTCCCACAAAAAAACATTTAGTTAGAAAAGCCTTTGGCTTTTACATGTAGTTTTTTTCAATTACTGTGGTACATTTTTCAGATGCACGTGGTTTATTTTCATAACTGATAACACTTGTCTAATGTTCAGAACCTTTGATTGAGCATTCATTGGAGTTAAACACTTCTTTCACCCCTGAGTTATTCATGCAATATCAAGTTTTTTGTGAAATACCATGAGAACATTTTCTTTAGTCACCAATACATCAGATAATGATAGGCTCACCATTTAGTCATTTTAACTCATGCAATCCAATAGCAAAAAATGCATGATACAATTTTCAAAACTGATATTTTCAAAATACTGAATAGAAGGAATAATAGAGGTTAAATACAATTTTCCATACAGTATTTAGCTATGTACCAGTATGTACCATTTTACTGCAAATGTTTTTTTTGAATCATTTGTTTGTATCCAATGTAAAGTTTGGAGCATGTTGAGAAAAATGTCAGTCTTACCGTTTCAGTATCCTTACTGTAAACAGCACATATGTAGAAGAAATCATAAGATATAGGGGTATTGTGGCATGTACTGTAAAGCAGAAGCCTACAGTTAAAAGGTATTGGGATAGCCTGGTATGCCATTTCTGCCCCATGCAACATTGCACAAGATTAACCTTTCTATGTGACTTGTTACTGTAACTGCTACAGTTTCACCTCTCTCTCTCTGCTTGACAAAATCATCAGCTTACAGTGTATCAATGAAACTCAGATAATGAGTGGAATATACTATAATTTACAACCCAAGTATTTCAGCAGTGCATTGTACACTACTGCACCATCATTTCAAATGGTAGCACAAAGAGTAACTCTTTACACTTTGCCCTACTATATTGAAGCACACTGGCTGATGGAGTATGATAATGACATAGTATTTACAGCCACATCCATATATGTTTTGGTTTTACCTTCCAACCTACATTTATGTCAATTGATACATTTATGATGTAAAAATATAGCATTTTACAGTGTTCAGAAGTTCTCAAACTGTATACGTAAACCAGGCATTATACAATTTTGGTTCAGTAGTTCTCAGTTTTGAACAGTTTGATTAAGTGATAGTTAAATGTATTGTTAAAAATTACAAGAAAATGTTATCAAAAGTAATGTGAATATTGCATTGTTAAAGTCAGATACTGAAATGAAATATGTATGCAAATTGGAATAGTGATTTGGTGCAGTAAACAAGTCAATTGAAAATGTGCTTGGAGTTTTGAAACATGAGCCATTTTGTTATTCTGTTTATATTTTTTACCTTATCGTTGTGAAAATGTACCACATACTTGTGAAAATTGCAGAAAAGTGATAGAAAAAAATGTAATAAGCTACATATCCTGTACATTCATGTCCAAGTATGCTGATCGCAAGTTCCCGTTTTTTAACAATGAATAAAATGTAGCTAACAGTGTTTGATTGGTTAATGTGTTGTTACTTGTTGAAGTCAGTAACATGGAATAAGACTATTGAGAATGTTGAGAGATCTGATTAAGGTACAGTGCATTCAGAAAGTATTCAGACCCCTTGACTTTTTCCACATTTTGTTACATTACAGCCTTATTCTAAAATTGATGAAATTGTTTTTTCCCCTCATCAATCTACACACAAAACCCCATAACGACAAAGCAAAAACTGGTTTTTAGAAATGTTTTCAAATTTATATATAAAAAAATGAAATATCACATTTACATAAGTATTCAGACCCTTTACTCAGTACTTTGTTGAAGCACCTTTGGCAGCGATTACAGCCTCGAGTCATCATGGGGATGACGCTGCAAGCTTGGCACACCTGTATTTGGGGAGTTTCTCACATTCCTCTCTGCAGATCCTCTCAAGCGCTGTCATGTTGGATGGGGAGCCTTGCTGCACAGCTATTTTCAGGTCTCTCCAGAGATGTTCGATCGGGTTCAAGTACGGGCTTTGGCTGGGCCACTCAAGGACATTCAGAGACTTGTCCCGAAGCCTCTCCTGCGTTGTCTTAGCTGTGTGCTTAGGGTCGTTGTCCTGATGGAAGGTGAACCTTCGCCCCAGTCTGAGGTCCTGAGCGCTCTGGACCAGGTTTCATCAAGGATTTCTCTGTACTTTGCGCCGTTCATCTTTGCCTCGATCCTGACTAGTCTCCCAGTCCCTGCCGCCGAAAAACATCCCCACAGCATGATGCTGCCACCACCGTAGTTTCACCGTAGGGATGGTGCCAGGTTTCCTCCAGATGTGACACTTGGCTTTCAGGCCAAAGAGTTCAATCTTGGTTTCATCAGACCAGAGAATCTTGTTTCTCATGGTCTGAGAGCCTTTTACTGAGCAGTGGCTTCCGTCTGGCCACTCTACTATAAAGGCCTGATTGGTGGAGTGCTGCAGAGATGGTTGTCCTTCTGGAAGGTTCTCCCATCTCCACAGAGGAACTCTAGAGCTCTGTCAGAGTGACCATCGGGTTCTTAGTCACCTCCCTGACCAAGGCCCTTCTCCCCCGATTGCTCAGTTTGGCCGGGCGGCCAGCTCTAGGAAGAGTCTTGCTGGTTCCAAACTTCTTCCATTTAAGAATAATGGAGACCACTGTGTTCTTGGGGACCTTCAATGCTGCAGCAATTTTTTGGTACCGTTCCCCAGATGTGTGCCTCGACATAGCTCTACAGACAATTCCTTCGACCTCATGGCTTGGTTTTTGCTCTGACATGCACTGTCAACTGTAGGACCTTATATAGACAGGTGTGTGCCTTTCCAAATCATGTCCAATCAATTGTATTTACCACAGGTGGACTCCAATCAAGTTGTAGAAACATCTCAAGGATGAACAATGGAAACAGGATGCACCTAAGCTCAATTTCGAGTCTCATAGCAAAGGGTCTGAATACTTATGTAAATAAGGTATTTCTGGTTTTTATTTGTAATACATTTGCAAAAATTTCGAAAAACCTGTTTTCGCTTTGTCATTATGGGGTATTGTGTGTAGATTGCTGAGATTTTGTATTTATTTAATCCATTTTAGAATAAGGCTGTAACATAACAAAATATGAAAAAAGTCAAGGGGTATGAATACTTTCCGAAGGCACTGTAAAACAGTCCATCTCCAAGCCATCTGCTGAGGGACCCAATACATCAAACCTAAGTATATCTCACTGGTCATTCCCAAAGCCAACACCTCCTTTGGCCGCCATTCCTTCCAGTTCTCTGCTGCCAATGACTGGAACGAATTGCAAAAATCTCTGAAGCTGGAGACTCTTATCTCCCTCAATAACTTTAAGCATCAGTTGTCAGAGCACCTTACCGATCACTGCACCTGTACACAGCCCATCTGAAATTAGCCCACCCAACTACCTCATCCCTATATTGTTATTTATTTTGCTCTTTTGCACCCCAGTATCTCTATTTGCACATAATCTCTTGCACATCTAGCATTCCAGTGTTAATACTATTGTAATTATTCTGCACTATAGCCTATTTATTGCCTTACCTCCATAACTTGCTACATTTGCACACACTGTATATATATTTTCTGTTGTATTTCTGACTTTATGTTTTTTTACCCCATATGTAACTCTGTGTTGTTTTTATTGCACTACTTTGCTTTATCTTGGCCAGGTCGCAGTTGTAAATGAGAACCTGTTCTCAACTGGCTTACCTGGTTAAATAAAGGTGAAATAAAAAAAACAAAAAAAACAGCTGTGACACTGTCACTGTTGGTTTTGCTGATTATCTGCCAATAGCGGTTGAGCAACAAAGGTACTAAAAACAATTCATTTTCACATAAGAACTTCAGATATTCTACAGTCGTGTGTGAGTGTGTGTGTCAGAGCAGAGAACATTTCTAGCTCACGTTTGACGATAAACGTTAAAATAGCATTTTTTTCTCTGTTTTATTGTTACGTATAACGGATAGGTGCAGTGACATTTTTTTTTTACAAGGTCAGTAATACGGCGCCCCTGGTGCAAATTAGGGTTAAGTACATTGCTGAAGGGCATATCGACAGACTTTTCACCTTTTCAGCTTGGGTATTCGAATCAGCGACTTTTCGGTTACTTGCCCAACGCTCTAACCGCTAAACTATTTCAGCACATAGGACAGCGCTTACCCCTAAAGCGAACGCCCTAAAAACAAACCGTTGATGATTTTTGAAAGTTATATCTGGCGAGTCCACGAAGACTAGGCCTAGTATTCAGAAGAAGCATTCATTTATCAAGACACAACGTTGTATTTTTTCATATCAAGTCAATTCCAGAGCTACAACACGGGATTGATGATTTACTTCAAGGTTTCTCGATCTATATCGTTATTTGATAACGAAAGGTGCCCATGTTAAAATTTTGTGAACCAATCCATTGTGGTCTACCTTTCAATTCTTCTCACAATTCAAACTCGTTTTAATGATACATGGACTTCCCCTAGTGGTGACAGATGTACATGCATGCACACAGAGAGCGATGACATCTATCTCCATCATCACTAAAGACCACTGAACCTGTCACTTTCATTAATACCGTGTGGCTCGGATGCTCAGCAGTCATATTGCTCACATCAAGATTACTGCAAAACAATGTCTCTCTCGTCCCACTAGATGTCCCTCTGGTTCTGTTACAATTTTGCGGAGGCCTAAACTGGATCGAGGCTTGTTTTAATTAAATAGATGGAGAGTTTATATTTTTGTGCATGAAACCTAAAGACAAACTCATATTAAAATCCTAATGAAGACAACATCAACAGAATAACAAAATGGAAAACCATTGTGTTGGCTATATATGCTAATGATCTTTGAGTGATGGGTAAAACAAGAAGCCTTTAAAAAACAAGACAACAATGAAAAATAAGAAGTCTTAGGCTATAAAAAGCAACACAAGCACATCCAGGGGCCCTCCATAATAGAAAAGCCTGACTGATTATTATGGAGAGAGGCGAGCTGTGCCAGTGGGCTCGATCTGGGGATCCTAGCCGTGGGTGTCCACTCCACTCCGGTTCCCCGTGCTGCGGCTCTAATCCCACCGTGTGAGTGGGTATCTATCTGCCTCCCAGGAGCTAATCCTGCCAATAATTCTAGCTCGTCCAAAAGGATGTGGTGGGTGGCATCATCTTTCATCTCAACCATCAACTTCAAAGCTTCCACATATTTAAATGTTTTAATGTTTTCGACATTCTCAGCCCACGGATGCTTCGTGGAATTGGAAATGTCCTGTGTGAAACGCAATAATGATAAAGAAGAAGTATTTCAAAGATTTACGATTCTGATTTGTTTGCTTCTATCTTTATTGGCAAGGAACAAAATAACTCAGAAAAGGTTTTCAACTGGGGCCACACAAGAGCCCTTAGCCCTCTCTGTTCTTTTATCTTTATTCAAATGTAATCGCTTTCACTCTCCACTACCATAAACTGACAAACAGTGTTCTACAGCCTGTAGCCATAGGCTAGATCATATAGCCAAAATCATACAAGTTTAATCTCTTTTGTTCAATAAATAATAGATGTTTGTCAATGTGTCCATATTGTAACATATAGCCAACATAGCCTATAGTGTAAACAGCCAAATGATCCGTGAGAGAAAGGCTTTTCAAATAGGAGGATAGCAAGAGAATGCAACGTAGCGTACTTCTACTTCAACCCATAGATACTGAGTTAAAGTAACCATATACAGAGCAAACAAAGGCAAAAGCAATAGGCTACCAATTTGTTCCACGCGCGCTCTATTTTCCTCTCAAAGCAGTGCGCGGGGTTAATCCATAGACATTAAAAACAGGGTTAATCCCACCCACTCTGCTCGCCCCCGCATCGCACCATCAGCTGCTAGTGCTGTGCTCAGCTTCTCCCTCCTCCTCTTCCTCCTGCTGCGTGTCGTGAGAAAACGATCAATATAAAAACAGTCTGCCTAAAACCGAACGTCGACCCAGCGCAGGCTATTAAATGTCGACCAAGTCTACCGTTCTGGAGATGTGATGGATTATAACGGGTTGTTCCCGGAAGCGCAGGTTCAAATGCATCATCAAGGGAGAGAAGAGATGGGATAAACAAGGGGTAGCGTTAGTAGGCGAGCGAGGGAACTTGCAGAAGACAAAGGTAACTGTGCTACGAACTATGTGATGAATTAATAGTCGAGAGGAACAGTTGGGAGTGTGCAGGAGGCACAGCTTGAAAAAAACTCCAGCGATTGTCTTTTGAAATATGAACAGAGAGATGCTTTCCTTGTCTCCATCTCTCTCAGTGGAATCCACAGATGAGCTCTCGGTGGTCGGGAAGCATAAAAACCTTAACTTGACGATGCCCTGAAATGGTAATGACAGTCAGTCATCATGAGAAGCTAAACCGTAACCGTAGAAACAGATATGCTCTTCATGGATATAGAGGGAGAAAGGAGAGATTCGTCTAAAAACACATTATCAGGAAAAAAATATGGTTTGACAGGCTATAGCTTAGATGTTTGAAGGGACATATATTCGATTCTTTGCGTTCAAGTCGAACATCGAACTCAAGCCACGAACGCTGGCACTATGAACTCTACAACGAAACGCACAAACCACTGCAGAGATTGAGTGGCTTTTCCCATTTCCCACATTCTTTTCATGCTAAGTGTGTATACTTGAAGACTATAGTCTACATGTTGATGGAAGAGACTGACATAGATCTACTTATGCTATAGTTTCAACGGAAGCACTCAAAGGATCTACTGTCCATTCCCCTCAGCACATTTCGGTCTATAGGCTACTTTCAGCTCTAGAGACAGCAACCAAAATGACACGGCTGCGCAAAAAAGCTTTCATTGCACTTTTCTTATTCACCCTCTTCATCTTCGGGACCATGATGGGCCTCAGAACACTGAAACCCAGCGATGGCTTCTCAGACCTGGCCCCGGGGATGGGAGAGTTTGTGGGGGAAAGAGGAGGCGACCGGAAACCGCCAGTCTCAAACGACATGGTAGTTTCCCCTGGTCAGTCCCATCTAGCCAGCGACACCAAAGTCGTTTTCACAAAATCCGACCGTGACTACAGTATATTCTATGACGTACAAATATTCTATTACCTGTGGTATGGCACCCCACAGATGGACGGTAAATATATTCACTGGGACCATGTTCTAGTGCCGCACTGGGACCCTAAAATCGCTGCCAGCCACGCCAAAGGAAGACACACTCCTCCAGAGGACATAGCCGCGAGTTTCTTCCCGGAGCTAGGACCATACAGTTCGAGAGACCCCACTGTGCTGGAGTCACATATGTCGCAGATTGAAGCGGCTGCAGCAGGTAAGGGATTTTGGCACCACTAACCCCCAAAATTAAATATTATCATCAAAAGGTGTCCTGGACATGATACTGTACCTCTCAAATATTGAAGTATTAAAGTAGCTTCACTTAAACTCCCACATTCATCTGCACCAATCTTATGAAGGGGGGGGGGGGGTTATAGGCCTACCCTTATGTCAATATTTATACCAGAGACTGTCACTAACTGTTTCTCCAGGGGTACTGGTTCTGTCGTGGTATCCGCCTGGCATTGCAGACAACCATGGTGAGCCATGTGAAGACCTGGTGCCTGCTGTCATGGACGCTGCCCACAGACACAGCATCAAGGTAACTGGTGAGAGAACCGGTATGTTTTTACACTTTCTGGTGCTTTACTAAATGAATAAATGTCTGGCTGCAGGGTTGGGGTCGACTCCATTCCAATTTAGTCAATTGGAATTTCAGATGACTTCCGGATTGGACTGAATTGAAATGGAATTCGTCCCAACCCTGGCTGGCTGGCTGGCTGGCAGTGATGATTGGTTGGTAGGTGCTTAAGGGTTTATGTTGTTCACTCAGATTGTGTAACAGTCTGTCACAAGAGACTATGTTAACTCAGACCTTTGTTGTAGTAGTTTAAGTGAGCATCAGTCATGGTCTTTGAGCCTAGCTAAATACATAGAAATATTCATGTTACCAAAACGGAGAGAGCAGCCACAGTGTATGACATAACTTCACTGTGTTCACTCGAAGACAGATGCAATGCATTTCGTTTTTAGAGGGTGAAGTGTGTGATTTTGGAATGTATTTTCCATGCATAAAACAATCTGTTCTAGCCCACTTTCTTCCTCCATCTATGTATATTATTGATGTAGACAGAGAAAACACATTTCTTCAACAACCTCACAACTCTTCGGGTACTTCACAAGGTCCTCTGAAGGCAGACAAAACATTTTTTCAGGATTTTTAAACCGAGGGAAGACAGTTTCCATTTGACTTGGAAGAGTGTTGTACTGTTTGACTTTCAGTCTATTGAAGCCATTAGAGATGTTCTGTACATTCATGCACGCACACACGCGCGCACACATCGCACGAACAGCATTGGCCTCAGAGGCATTACTGGGGCTGACCATGCAGCCTGAGGCCTGTGTGCATGGCACGAGAAGGTCTCTCTTTCACACACCCACACAACACACAACACACACACACAGAGAGAGAGAGAGAGAGAGAGAGAAAGGGTCAGACACACAGCATAAACCCATAGCATGCTGAAGGTGCCTTTGACAGAACAGTACAGTGCGAGGCAAGCTACAGCAAGCTTAGTGCAGAGTTAGTTAAATAAAGCCCAAGGTTCTTCCTTCCATCCGCTTTCATATTTTGAATATGGCAGGCTTACATTCACAGTGTTTGACGTGTGGAATGAAATGAAGGATGAGAAGTAGGTCTGTGTGGGACTTACACAACAGTAACAGTTTGTATCTCAGTATGACTAACCTGAGGGCTAACGCTGCTATGTTCTGTTCCAACCAGTGTTCTAGAATCACTGCCGCACAGGAAATATAGGTCAAATTGTCAAAGATTCCAGTCACCCAAGTCATAGACTGTTCTCTCTGCTACCGCACGGCAAGTTGTACCGGAGTGCCAAGTCTAGGTCCAAAAGGCTCCTTAATAGCTTCTACCCCCAAGCCATAAGACTGCTGAACAATTAATCAAATGGCCACCGGGACTATTTACATTAACCCCCCCCCACCCTTTGTTTTTACACTGCTGTTTATTATCTATGCATAGTCACTTTACCCCTACCTACATGTACAAATGACCTTGACTAACCTGTACCCTCGCACATTGACTCGGTACCGGTACCCCCTGTATATAGCCTCGTTATTGTTATTTTATTGTGTTACTTTTTATTACATTTTTTACTTTAGTTGATTTAGTAAATATTTTCTTAACTCTATTTCTTGAAATGCATTGTTGGTTAAGAGCTTGTAAGTAAGCATTTCACGGTAAGGTCTGCACCTGTAATTTGATTTGATTTGAAGTAGAGGGACAAAGAGATTTAATTCCTTGCCTACTTCCTCAGTGTCGCTTCGCCGACCTGTGTCTTTTCCACTTCATATGCGCACTCACTTTCTTTACTTGATCATCACATTAAATCATCAATAAGAATATACAGAGCTTAATGTGTAAACATTAAACTGCCTCAGGCTTAGTTTATTATTACCTCTCATAATAAAAACGAAATGATAAAACAAACATCTGTGTTAAATATTTAGATGTTTCAATCACGATCAACGTCCCCAGTTTGCAGTAAGCGCAGCTACACCTAAGGGCAAAATGCTAATAGGAGAATCTGTTCCCACTACACTGCACGACGTGTGTTGTGAACAAACTGAAAAACAGCTTCTCAACCCCTGTACACACACACACACACACACACACACACACACACACACACACACACACACACACACACACACACAGGGTTTATTCAGCTGAGGAAAGGGACTTATTGAACAGCACATCAGCTCACCTTGCCGCTCGGCCTCTCTGATTTCAAAACCAGCCAGGACACAAACTGATAGCCCAGCGAGCGAGTGAGCTCGGTCGCTGCCATGTCAAACACAGTGTTACCATGGAAACTGTTTATGACGACCTTGCAGCCTCTTTAAAAAAAAAAAAACAGCCAGAGAGAGGGAGTGGGTGTTCTTTCCTTTCTATCTATCCCGCCTCGCTCCGTCATTCATGGCTCGACGGTTCTATCAACAGTTGACGGTGAGCTGAAGTAGACCTTTTGCTATACAGAAGCTGAGGTAAACATCCTAGTCGTCAGGCAGTTTAAGACTGGTCCCAGATCTGTTTGTGTTGTTTCGACAATGACAGTAGGTGTTGGCTATACAGCACAAAGAGATCTGGGATCAGGCTAGTCTAATCCTGGGGTGAGAGAGGGCAGCTGCCACAGTCCTGTTCATGTCATTTGGATCATACACAGTCATCTGTGTCACAGCAACCACAGTCATCTGAATGCTGAGACTCCCTGTTGATCCTTCAAGGTGTGGTGTGTGGAATGTGGATCAGATCCAGGTCTCCCTTGAAAAATAGTTTTTAAACCGCAAGGGATTTCATCCTTGTTTGATGTATAGACCTTATATGTATGCCATATGCTGTATCTCCAAGTAAGGCCCTGGTATGTCTCCCGAGTGGCGCAGTGGTCTAAGGCACTGCATCGCAGTGCTAGCTGTGCCATTATTGATCCTGGTTCGAATCCAGGCTCTGTCATAGCCGGCCGTGACCGGAAGACCCATGGGGCGGCGCACAATTGGCCCAGCGTTGTTCAGGGTAGGGGAGGGAATGGCCGGCAGGGATGTAGCTCAGTTGGTAGAGTATGGCGTTTGCAACGCCAGGGTTGTGGGTTCGATTCCCATGGGGGGCCAGTATGGAGAAAAAAATAAAATAAAAAAATCTATGCACTAACTGTAAGTCGCTCTGGATAAGAGCGTCTGATAAAATGTATGGTTCATTGAAGGGTTGGCAGGTATTATCTCTCAGTTGCAGCAAAGACACAGAGTCAAAGACAGAAAAAGGCCTTAGGTAATACTTTAAAGTAGAGAGTATTATTGCCTTAAAGTAGAGAGCAGTATCGTGATTATTATCTCCAGCAGATGAAGTTCACTGCAGGGCCACTGGAAGGAATATAACTCCAAATCACATTATCAGTTTGGATAATGGATATGACAGCTGGGAGCTAGGAGTCTCTGCTTCAGTGGTCGGTTCTTCCCTCCCTGCAGTTTCTTTTTAAATTTTCAAGAAACTAAAACTCAGTCCACATCCTGCTCCTCTCTCTAAAGTTAGCTCCTGTCCTGTGTCATTCTATTGCCTTCTATTTTTACACTCGGGACAAGCTCTCTCTCTCTCTCTACCTTTACACTCGGCACAAGCTCTCTATCTCTCTCTCTCTCTCTCTCTATCATAACACTTGGGACACGCTCTCTCTCTCTCTCTCTCTCTCTCTCTCTCTCTCTCTCTCTCTCTCTCTCTCTCTCTCTCTCTCTCGCTCACACACACACACACACACACACACACACACACACACACACACACACATCAGTGCACACACAAGCACACACACAGCATTCTGTTTGATTGCTGATGTTACCTGGACCAATCCCTATGGGGCCCCATAGTCAGAGAAGGAGGATTTATTTATAGATCCCAGCCCTCTGATTGGCTGATCCCAGCCCGGAGGCCTCTGACACACTAGTCTGACAGGATCAATATCATCCATTCGCTTGGTCCCCAAAATAACTGTCATTCTGAATGGACACTGGGATCCATTAAATTTGAGTAACAACATATTGATTCTCTGAGCCTACTATTTAACGATGGATATGCCAGTTGGAGGATACATGGCGAAACACATTGGTTTTAACAATAATGAAGCATTTCTGAAATGCACTTCCCTTGTCCTCTAAGAGTTGCTGAATATTTCCCTCTGTTCATGTACCTTAGTATTCTTTTACTATGCCAGTGCATTGAACAGTCAAACTCACAGATGGTGCTCACCACTCACCACACCTTACCAATTGAATTCTGAAGGCATTGCCATACTGCTTTTTAATAAAACAATGAAATGGCAATGTGCTGATATACTAATGAATGTGAACATTGCTTTTCATTACTTCTTCATTTACAGAACCGTGTTTACATTCAAGTTGTATAATAATGCTTCAAAGACCTTGAAAATGTGTATTGCAGACAGTGTTGTCCTCGTTATTAAGGGTTTATAATGATCCGTATCCCTACTCTGTTCACACAGACAGTGTTGTCCTCGTTATTAAGGGTTTATAATGATCCGTATACCTACTCTGTTCACACAGACAGTGTTGTCCTCGTTATTAAGGGTTTATAATGATCCGTATCCCTACTCTGTTCACACAGACAGTGTTGTCCTCTTTATTAAGGGTTTGCGTCTGCTAAATGACTAAAATGTAAATGTAAATGTTATAATGATCAGTATCCCTACTCTGTTCACACAGACAGTGTTGTCCTCGTTATTAAGGGTTTATAATGATCCGTATACCTACTCTGTTCACACAGACAGTGTTGTCCTCGTTATTAAGGGTTTATAATGATCCGTATCCCTACTCTGTTCACACAGACAGTGTTGTCCTCGTTATTAAGGGTTTATAATGATCCGTATTCCTACTCTGTTCACACAGGTGGCGTTCCACATCCAGCCGTACAAGGGACGGACTGACCTCAGCATGCATGATAACATCAAATACATCATTGACAAGTAGGTTGACCTTCCACTGTCCTATACATCCACTTCTCCTCTCCTCTCCTCTTCTCATTTTCTCTCTCTCAAGCTACATAATTTACAATTTGGTCTGTCATAAACAATCCACATCTCTCCATTCCTCTTCTCTCTCTCTCTCTCTCTCTCTCTCTCTCTCTCTCTCTCTCTCTCTCTCTCTCTCTCACTCTCTAGATAATTGACAAGTAGATTGGCCTTCGACTGTTCTGTACATCCACGTCCTCTAGCCAGCCACTCCACTTTCCTTTCTCCACTTCCCTCTTTCTATCTCCACTCTCACTTCCCCCTCTCTGTCTCTCGCTCTCCCCACTCCTCTCTTGCTTTCTCTCTCTCTGCCTCTCTCACTCCTCTCTCAAACTCTCACTCATACAGATGATGATTTTCGTATCACTTACTTAGGTCAGAGCTCTGCTTTTCATATCAATGTCCAGTGACGTTGGTCTAGGGATCTGGAGAAATCTGAGCCCTCTTCAGGTCTGAAGGAGGTAGAGAGAATGAAACCACAAGTAGCCTTTGTCCTGATTGTATTACTTTCACTTTCATTATTAGAGTACTCATCTGAGGGCTTGAGAAAATTGATAGTGCCACTAAAAGATTTGTACCTGTGTAAAAATGTATGAAAAAGTTTGGCTGTGGAACAGACCAGCACTAGCCTGCAGGTCCCAGATCTGTTTGTGCCGTCTTGCCAACTCCTATGGTCATTGTCATGCCATATAGGAGGAGAGGACAAATGTAGAGGGCAGAAGACGAATATGTGATGGTTTATCTAATGAGGCATGATAGTGATCCATCTAAACATTGTCCCAACCTTGAGACACCCTCTGTGGTTGGGCGGTAGGGTTAGATGTTTCTGGCAACTTCTGCACAACCAACTGTGCTAGCAATCTGCCTGAAAAGAAACCACAGAGAGAATGAGAAGGGGGGGGGGGTACATTTATAAAATCTGATCTCTCCAAACTTGCTCTTGAAAATAATAGCACCATTTCACATAATAGCATTTTCTGTAGACATCTGACACTTCACCCAATCGAGAACGCTTGTATTGGCAGAACCTTCTGCTTTGTAACAAGTGTAAAAATAAATAAAAAATAAACGTTTACATAATAATCTATGACTGGATTGGCTACCTATGAAGTCATTATGTTTTTCTTCTTGCATGTTCACTTCTCTATAAAAAATATGCGTAATTTGTATGTATACTGTAATTCAGATTCTAGCTGCATATGTAAACATGAACTAAACTAAAGAAAATCTTTACCTCATAGGTACGGGAACCACGGCGCCTTCTACCGCTTCAGGTCGACCACGGGGCGGATCCTTCCTCTGTTCTACGTCTACGACTCCTACCTGACCCCGCCTGAGGCCTGGGCCGAACTGCTCCACCCCGCCGGCGCCCACACCCTCCGCGGCACGCCCTACGACGGTGTCTTCCTCGCCCTGGTCGTAGAGGAACGCCACAAACACGAGATCCTGGCCGGTGCCTTCGACGGCATGTATACGTACTTCGCCTCCAACGGCTTCTCCTTCGGCTCCTCTCACCAGAACTGGAAGGCGGTTAAGGCCTTCTGTGACGGTAACAACCTGCTGTTTGTGCCCAGCGCCGGGCCGGGATACGTCGACACCGCAGTGAGGCCATGGAACAACCACAACACGAGGAACAGGGTCAACGGACGCTATTATGAGACCAGCCTGCAGGCGGCATTGTCGGTGCGGCCGGAGATTGTGACCATCACGTCATTCAACGAGTGGCACGAGGGGACACAGATCGAGAAGGCGGTGCCTAGGAAGACGGTGTCGCGGCTGTATCTCGACTACCAGCCCCACCGGTCAGATCTGTACCTGGAACTCACCAGGAAGTGGGCCGAACACTTTAACAAGGAGAAAGACAAGTGGCTCATGTAGAAGACAGGACTCCTGACTGGACTGTGTCGAAGGGAATAATACTTTTTAGGTGTGACTGAGGAGCTTTTCACACTACTGAGCCGAACCGAGCCAAACCAAGCTGTACTGAGCTGGCCTGGATAGTGGTTACACGTCCTCCATAGTTGCTGGAACCAGGCTGAAAATAAAAATGTGGAAAGAAAATAGCACAGCAAGCACAGTTTGGTTTGGGTCAGCGTGATAGTGTGAAAATGGTAGGAGTGGCCTCACTGCTGGGTATTCTGGGTCAATGTGAATATACACTCCTCTATGTATTTATTTGGACAGTGCAAATTTGGCCCTATACTCCAGCATTTTGGATTTGAGATCAAATATTTCATATGAGGCGATAGTACAGAATGTGACCTTTTATTTTAGGGTATTTTCATACATATGTTTTACTGTTTAGAAATGAAATACCTTAATGTGAATGGTGAATAACGTACTGGAGTCACTTTTATTGCTTCACTGTCCAAATGAATACAGAGGGGAGTGTATGTCTTTGACTGGAACAAATGGGACTGAGACTGCTCACACCATTGACTTAGCAACAATTCCACCTGGCCTATCAGAGGGCAAGATGGAGGTTCCACTATATTGCTTACACCTATCCAATCCTATTACACTTATCCAATCCTCTCAGATCTGCAAAAGTGTCTAGGGGGAGGGGGTGTCACGACTTCCTCCAAAGCTGCCCCCTCTCCTTGTTCGGGCAGGCTTCGGCGTTCGTCGTCACCGGCCTTCTAGCCACTGCCGCTCCTCATCTCATCATTCCATTTGTTTTGTCTTGTTTATTACACACACCTGGTTCATATCCCCTCATCAGTACCTGTATACGTATTCCCTCTGCCCCCCATGTCTTTGTGTGTGAATGTTTATTGTGGAGGTGACGGTAGCTCTCCCACCATGGTGAAGGAGGTGTAGCGCTTCATTGGCTTTGCCAATTACTATCGGAGGTTTATCCGGGGCTTTGGCAAGGTCACATCTCCCATCACCTCTCTGTTGAAGGGTAGGCTGTCCCAGCTCCGCTGGTCTGCTGAGGCTGACAGTGCTTTCAGTAACCTGAGGGTTCTGTTCACCTCAGCCCCGGTACTGGCCCATCCCGATCCATCATTACCGTTCATAGTGGAGGTGGATGCGTCCGAGGTAGGGGTAGGCGCTGTCCTATCCCAATGCTCTGGCACGCCACCCAAGCTCCGCCCCTGTGCCTTCTTCTCTAAGAAGCTCAGCCCGGCGGAGCAGAACTATGATGTTGGTGATCGGGAGCTGTTGGCTGTTGTCAGGGTCCTGACCGCGTGGAGGCACTGGCTCGAGGGGGCGAAACACCCTTTCCTCGTCTGGACTGACCACCGTAACCTGGAGTACATCCGGGCAGCAAGGAGGCTGAACCCTCGCCAGGCCAGGTGGGCCTTGTTCTTCACCCGGTTTGATTTCACACTGTCATACATACTATGCACAAAGAACGTGAAGGCAGATGCACTGTCACGGCTGTACGACACAGAGGAGAGGCCCATAGACAACACCCCCATACTCCCGGACCCCTACATTGTGGCGCCGGTAGTGTGGGCGGTGGACGCGGACATAGAGCAGCCGTTACGCACAGAGCCATCTCCACCTCAGTGCCCAGCAGTGCCGTCTCTTGTCCGTGATCGTCTTATCTATTGGGCACACACGTCCCCCTCCTCTGGTCACCCCGGTATCAGCTGTACAGTGCGCTGCCTGACCGGGAAGTACTGGTGGCCTACCTTGGCTAAGGACGTGAGGGTGTATGTCTCCTCCTGCTCGGTGTGCGCCCAGAGTAAGGCACCTAGGCACCTTCCAGCGGGTAAGTTACATCCCTTACCAGTTCCACAACGGCCATGGTCCCACTTATCAATTGACTTCTTCACTGATCTTCCCCTCTCTCAGGGTAACACCACCATCCTGGTCGTTGTGGACCGCTTATCTAAAGCCTGCCGCCTCCTTCCTCTGCCCGGTCTCCCCACGGCCCTGCAAACTGCGGAGGCCCTGTTTACTCACGTCTTCCGGAACTACGGGGTGCCAGAGGACATAGTGTCTGTCCGGGGTCCCCAGTTTACATCCAGGGCCTGGAAGGCGTTCATGGAACGTCTGGGGGTCTCGGTCAGCTTGACCTCTGGGTTTCACCCCAAGTCTAATGGGCAGGTGGAACGGGTGAATCAGGATGTGGGTAGGTTCCTGCGGTCCTACTGCCAGGACCAGCCGGGGGAGTGGTCGGTGTTCTTGCCATGGGCAGAATATGCCCAGAACTCTCTACGCCACTCCTCCACTAAACAATCTCCATTTCAATGTGTTTAAGGGTATCAGCCGGTCCTGGCACCGTGGCATCAGAGCCAGACCGAAGCTCCTGCAGTGGATAACTGGTTTCGGCGCGCGGAGGAGATGTGGAACGCTGCCCACGTCCACCTCCAGCGCGCGTGCGTCGCCAGAAGGCCAACACTGACCACCACCGCAGTGAGGCCCCGGTCTTCGTACCGGGTGATCGGGTCTGGCTCTCGACCTGGAATCTGCCCCTCCGCCTGCCCTGCCGGAAGCTGAGCCCGCGGTTTGTGGGGCCGTTCAAAGTCCTGAGGAGAGTAAACGAGGTTACGTATAGGTTACTACTCCCTCCTGATTACCGTATTAACCCCTCGTTTCACGTGTCTCTCCTCAGGCCGGTGGTGGCTGGTCCGCTCCAGGAGTCTGAGGTGTGGGAGGTCCCTCCGCCCCCTCTGGACATCGAGGGGGCCCCGGTGTACTCCGTCCGTTCCATCCTGGATTCGAGGTGTCGGGTGGGAGGCCTTCAGTACCTCGTGGAGTGGGAGGGGTACGTTCCGGAGGAGCGGTGTTGGGTCCCAGTGAGGGATGTCCTCGATCCCTCCCTGTTGCGGGATTTCCACCGTCGCCATCCGGCTCGCCCTGCTCCGCGTCCTCCTGGCCGTCCCCGAGGCCGGTGTCGGCGCGCTGCTGGAGCTGCGCATCAAGGGGGGGTATTGTCACGACTTCCTCCGAAGCTGCCTCCTCTCCTTGTTCAAGCAGGCTTCGGCGTTCGTCGTCATCGGCCTTCTAGCCACTGCCGCTCCTCATCTCATCATTCCATTTGTTTTGTCTTGTTTTTACACACACCTGGTTCATATCCCCTCATCAGTACCTGTGTAAGTATTCCCTCTGCCCCCCATGTCTTTGTGTGTGATTGTTTATTGTGGAGGTGACGTTGGCTCGGTGGAGCTTTATATACAGTGCTATGAAAAAGTATTTGCCCCCTTTCTAATTTTCTCAACTTTTGCATATTTGTGAGACTGAATGTTATCAGATCTTCAACCAAAACCTAATATTGGATAAAGGGAACATAAGTGAACAAATAACACAACAATTACATATTTATTTCATAAACAAAGTTATGCAACACCCAATTCCCCTGTGTGAAAAAGTAATTGCCCCCTTACACTCAATAACTGGTTGTGCCACCTTTAGCTGCAATGACTCCAAACAAACGTTTCCTGTAGTTGTTGATCAGTCTCTCACGTCGCTGTGGAGGAATTTTGGCCCACTCTTCCATACAGAACTGCTTTAACTCAGTGACGTGTGGGTTTTCAAGCATGAACTGCTCGTTTCAAGTCCTGCCACAACATCTCAATTGGGATTAGGTCTGGACTTTGACTAGGCCATTCCAAAACTTCCAATTTGTTGCTTTTTAGCTATTTTCATGTAGACTTGATTGTGTGTTTTGGATCATTGTCTTGCTGCATGACCCAGCTGCGCTTCAGCTTCAGCTCACAGACGGATGGTCTGACATTCTCCTGTAGAATTCTCTGATACAGAGCAGAATTCATGGTTCCTTCTATTAAGGCAAGTCGTCCAGGTCCTGAGGCAGCAAAGCATCCCCAAACCATCACACCACCACCACCATGCTTGACCTTTGGTATGATGTTCTTACTGTGGAATGCAGTGTTTGGTTTTTGCCAGGCATAATGGGACCCATCTCATCCAAAAAGTTGACTCAAGTTTGCCAAAAAGCACCTGGATGATTATCAAGACTCTTGGAAGAACGTTCTATGGACAGATGATTCAAAAGTATAACTTTTTGGACGACATGGTTCCAGTAATGCCTGGCGAAAACCAAACTCTGCATTCCACAGTAAGAACATCATACCAAAGGTCAAGCATGGTATTTATGAAATAAATATGTAATTGTTGTGTTATTTGTTCACTTATGTTCCTTTTATCTAATATTAGGTTTTGGTTGAAGATCTGATAACATTCAGTATCACAAATATGCAAAAGTAGAGAAAATTAGAAAGGGGGCAAATACTTTTTCATAGCACTGTATTTGTATCGCCAGGATATTCACCCATGTGCTTTTTTTTCTCCAGTGTGCCATTATACCGCACTGTAGTGTTTTACGCATTGCTGCGTACTGCTGTATTTTCAGAATAAACCATTTATTCTGTGTTTTACCCTCCTGCGCCTGACTCCGTCCAAATCACCCGCTACAGGAGGCTAGGGGTTGATTTGGGATTCAGGGGTATACTCATGATTTAACCTGTCTCTGTGTTCATCAACTCTTCTGTTCTTCTCTCAAATTAACATTCCAGGGGATACTTTTCCATTGATGTGAATTTCATCACGATACCTGGTTTCTTTTTGAACATCTGAATATACAACACAAATACTTTTGTACAAAGTTTAATCGGTTGGTTTACCTCGACTTATGTTAGTGGCAAGAAACGGCCTGTTTTGAGTGACTTAAGTCTATTCCTTTCAGATAAGTTTAGTTGTGATGATCGCCACAGTAATGATAGAGCCATTGGGGTTGTGTAGTGTGGGTGAGGTTTGAGACTTTCTGACTTATTCTTTCCTGTATTACTTTGAAATGGTGAAAAATAAACATATTGTCTGTTTACTATCTGAGAATCTTTTATGTGTTTGAAATAGGGTGGTTTCGACTGAAATGAATCAGCAAGGGTCAGCCCCACCATTTGGGAAGGAGCCTGTTCTATAGCACACTGTTATATCATTGTCAAGCCATAGCAGGCTGCCTGGTCCCTTCCCAACAAACTGCACTAGCTACTTTATCACTCAACTCAATTAGAAACCATGGGGTCAGTGCTGAGTCTGCTGACTCCCAACACCTCGCTACCAGTGGAGGCTGCTGAGGGGAGAATGGCTCATAATATTTGCTGGAATGGAGTAAATAGAATGGTATCAAAAACATGGTTTCATGTGTTTGATACCATTCCTTTCACTCCATTCCATCCGTTAAACTCCATTCCAGGCATTATGAGCCGTTCTCCCCTCGCTACACTGGCTCTGTCCTGCTCCACACACACACAGTGCCCAAGCACATCACCCGTTAACACCAACTACCCAACCAGGCTTTGGCGTTGTGCGGTTATATAAATGTCAGGCTTCACAGCCCCGTTGCCGGCCCGACACTCCTCATCATTACTGATCCTTCTAGTTCCAGGTGACAGATCAGATGATGCGTTCATACCATTAGAGCTCAATGGTTCGTACCTCAGAATGTCAACCGTCGAAGGGCAGTGAACTGTGCGAGAGAGAGAGAGAGATAGACAGGAGAGAGAGAAAAGAAGAGAAGAGAAGAGAAGAGGGAGGGACAGAGAATCAACGACAGAATACAGAGATAGAGAGAGGGGAGGATGAAAATTGAATTTGACTGACAAGACAGTGGGAGGGCATAAAGAAAGAACTCGTTGACTTTCTTAGAAAGCCTGTTGTTCTTTGAGTCTAGCATCATCTTAGCCTGGATTCCAAACTGATATTCTTCATTCCACAATGATGAAACGGACCATATCAGTTTGGATTCTAGGTTAGCGTCATCCATAGAGAGCTTGTTCATCCTTGATCATACTGCATGGGTCCATCAAGCTAGTTAAACAGAAGCATGAGAGTGTCACGCCCTGGCTCTGGGGACTATGTTATGTTGAGCCAGGGTGTGTAAGTCTATGTTTTGTATATCTATGTTGGCCTGAGTGACTCCCAATCAGAGGCAACGAGTGTCAGCTGGTTGTCTCTGATTGGGAGCCATATTTAACTATCGGTCTTTTCACTTTGTGTTGTGGTTTCTTGTTCCTTTTGGTTTGTGTGTATCGAAGGACTTCACGTTTCGTTCGTTGTTTTGATCGGGTGATCTGTTTAATAAATAATATGTACGCATTCAACGCTGCGCATTGGTCCTCCTCCTTAAGCGAACGTGACAGAGAGGAAAAACCACCAATCGAAAAATGATGTTTCCCTAATTGTTACTAACTCAGTAACAGCTTTAGAATATTGAGGTCATTTGAAAACGTTGTCCAACCTAATGGCCAGTGACAGAAAGTCACAACAGAGGGAGCGAAGGAGGGAGAAAGGAATTGCATCTAAAGGCAGCAGGGTTGGCCGGGGCGACGTCGTCAAGGGAATTCTGCCACTCAGAGTTCCAAACCAAAGCACTTAAAAACAGGAAGACCATTAAGCTAGTTCAATAATGCAGAACAACATTCAAAGATGCAAAATCAAGGGGATTTTTGTTCTTAAAAGAACACCCTTCAGAGCTCCACAGGGAGCCTGATGCAGTCACCTCAGCTAACCTGTCCCTCTGATCAAAATGGCAGTAAGTAAATAAACAGTAAACAGATGACGACATTACATCAAAAATGACATGTTAAAAACGGTTATATTGTGAACATTCAAGAAAAACTAAATAGTTTTACTTTGCCAGGTTAGTTTGCTAGTGTCTAAATACACTATATTGTTATAGCAGCATTTACTACATCTCCAGATCCTTTGCAGGTTCATAATGAAATGGTACGGATTCATGACGCACGTGATGCCATAACATTTTACATTCCACACACATTTGACAAAAACTGCAATGCCAGGTACTGCATGGGGAGTGATATTCCGTTTTGCCAACAGTGCTTTTTCTTTCTGCCCCATCAAAAATAATGTCACCCTTAATGTTTCCAGCAAGACTGGATGTAAAGAGGAATGTTGCTTCAGAGGATTTGTGCTTGAGTCAACTGTTTTCCACACTACACTCAGCGGCCAGCCACTGTTCAAGCCCAACTCATAATAGAACGCTACTAGACATGTCATAAATCAAAATAAAACACTGTAGGTAAACTGCATTGACCTGATCCATACTGAAATGCAGCAAATTATTGCTTTCTACCCTCAGCAACTAGTATGGGGTTACTGTTGGTTAAGGTTATGGGGACAGGGTAGGGAGACCTGATCTTGAACTAGGTATTAACAACAGGAAGAGTTAAGTACACAGTAGAGTGCATAGAGACGTCTCAGTTGGATAAGTAACAGGAACAGTTTCTCCAGCATCAAAAGGTTGACTTGAATTTTCATCAGGGAGGTACAGTTGGAGGTGGAGGTTGAGGCTGCTGTGGTCGAGGGGGCTGGGGTAGTGGGTCCTGGGGCTGAGAGTGCTGGGGTGGTGGGTCCTGGGTTGATAGGTCCTGGGGCTGCTTGACCTGGGCACCAGAGGGTTCACCAGTAGGTTGACAACCAGTCTGTTTCTCTGTGTCTGATGCTGTGCTGCCGTCTCTGCAGGGGCACCGACACTGGCATGACTCTCCCTGTCTGATGACGATGACAGGCAGATGCAGGCCTATCTGCTGCAGAGCTGTCCCTAGAACACACAAAGACCGAGGGCATGTAAAATAACGTTTTTAAAAAGTCATACATCCATAAAAATTGTACAGTACAACAACCTCACAGATACGGTCTTGTAGCTAGCATTACAATATCTACAGCTCTGCAACTGATAATGTTTAGCGATCAAATACAAAATTATCAAAATGTAGAATACTAGTGTAAAAAGCACACCTAAATACATCAGAGGTGTATATCGGTAAATCTAATGAAGTAAAAGACGAATCTCCGTAAATTACCTGTGTTCCCTCCCATAGGTATTGCTGTGGTAAAATAGAGCTTCTCTACTGTTGAGCCACTATGTTGTTGCTGAAATACAACAGAAGAAGAGAAGAGAGCATGTTCAGCATATGATTAACAGAATGTCAATGCCTCGTGGCTAAACAGAGGAATAGTTTCATTAAAACAACTGAAGGTCAATCAACAGTTGGACTGGATGAGATCCAGCAGGCCAGTGATTGGACAACCCTCTCCATATTCTAATTAGCTGGCTTTACTACACTCCAGGTTAGAGGTTTCAATAAATAATCTACAATAATGACACCAATAAATACCGTATGACAACAAAAGATACATTCATAAAAAATGTGCCTATAAAAACACGCAGGAATGTTATATTATTAGACCAACATCTGCTAGCAAACCTAAACGTATTAGCTGTTATAATACACTATATATACAAAAGTATGTGGACACCCCTTCAAATTAGTGGATTCAGCTATTTCAGCCACACCCGTTGCTGACAGGTGTATAAAATCGAGCACACAGCCATGCAATCTCCAAAGACAAACATTGGCAGTAGTATGGCCCGTACTGATGAGCTCATTGACTTTCAACTTGGCACCATCATAGGATCCCACCTTTCCAACAATTCAGTTCATCAAATTTCTGCCCTGCTAGAGCTGCCCCAGTCAACTGTAAGAGCTGTTGTCTAGGAGCAACAACGGCTCAGCCGCCAAGTGGTAGGCCCCAAAGCTCACAGAACGGGACTGGCGAGTGCTGCAACACTCACTACCGAGTTCCAAATTGCCTCTGGAAGCAACCTCAGCAAAATAACTGTTGGTTGGGAGCTTCATGAAATGGGTTTCCTAAGATCACCATGCACAATGCCAAGCGTCGGCTGGCTTAGTGTAAAGCTCGCCGCCATTGGACTCTGGAGCAGTGGAAACGCGTTCTCTGGAGTGATGAATCACGCTTCACCATCTGGCAGTCCGACGGACATATCTGGGTTTGGCGGATGCCTGGAGAACTTGGTCTGCACAGAGCCCTGACCTCAACCACATCGAACACCTTTGGGATGAATTGGAACGTCGACTGCGAGCCAGGCCTAATCGCCCAACATCAGTGCCCGACCTCACTAATGCTCTTGTGGCTGAATGGAAGTAAGTGCATCCAATGTTCCAACATCTAGTGGAAAGCCTTCCCAGAAGAGTGGAGGCTGTTATAGCAGGAAAGGGTGGACCAACTCCATATTAATGCCCATGAATTTGTAATGAGATGTTTGACGAGCAGGTGTCCACATACTTTTGGTCATGTAGTGTAACTTATAATGGGCCTAACTTGTTATAATTATAATAACCTATTAGTAACTTGTTAATGATGACTTACTGATAGCTGTGTCTGTGTGTCCCGCTGCCTCTGGTCATTGACACTGTTCAACAGCCACTGGAGGTTCTGAGTGGACAAGGTCATGGGCTGGAGGATACTCACGGCAGGGACAGTAGGAGGAGCAGAGTGCCCCAGGGAAAGGGGTGTTAGTGGGGCCTGGAGGGAGGAGCTGGGGGGTGGAGGGTATGGGCCTGGTTGCGAATGGATGGAGGGCGTGGCAGCTGGCTGTATTAGTAGGCTCTGGGTGGAGCCTGGTTGTGAATGGAGGGTGGTGGTTGGCTCTAGTAGTAGGCTCTGCTGTGGTAGGAGGCTCTGGTTGGTTGGCTGTGGTAATAGGCTCTGATTGGAGCCTGGTTGGGAATAGACAGATGTGGCTGGCTGTTGTAATAGGCTCTGGTTGGATGTCTGTTCTGGATTCACATCATGTTTAGGTTTTTCAGGAACTGGACAGGGTTCACCAGGGGTACACCCAGCGGTGAGGACAGCGATGGGCTGGGGTACAGGACAGGGTTCACCAGGGATAGAGTCAGAGGGGGCAGGACAGGTAGAGATGAAACAGGTAGATGCTTCTGGGAGCACCACGGTTGGAGATGGGTTCTCCAAACTACATGAGGGCACTGCCAACGACGACACATCTGGAGAAGATAGGGGAAAGGAAATAAGGGTTTTGAAGGGCTAAACAGGAGACAAGGCATTTAGACGACAACGCACTGGTGGTGTTCACCACAACATAGCATAGTACGCACCCTGTGGCTGGGGCTTGTCTTGAAACAGCAACTCAAACATCAGATCCAGGGCATCAGACTGCCACAGGGACAAGACAGCAGCAGAGTAACATTAGTCTAACAGAGAAAAAGCAGCCTACAGTTGCCTTGAGCAAAACATATTCAGTACATGTCTTAGCTACCATATTACATTTACATTACCATACAGTATGCACAACATTGACATGTATAGTTAGCCCTGAGACATGGCTGTAGTCTCTAATAGTGTCTATATAGCCAATAGCATAGGGCTAACTGTATACTGTATACATGTCTTTAAGACATATTGAATGGTGATATGTTTATTCAGACTCAGTGTGTGATATTGAAAATGTGGAAAGAAAGCGGTACAAAATGACTTACGTTATTTTCTCTGAGCTGAGAATCAGTGGAAATCAGGCTCATATCACTGAGACATGGGGAACGAGGATTCAAATCCTGTGTTTCAAAACATGATATTTGATGGATTATAAGAGGTGATTAGAGAGCACCACAAGTTAACAGATTTAAATGAGAGAAAAATACAGAGCAAATCTATTGATTGTATGGATATTGGAACAGTAATAGGCTTGACACATACGAGACAGAAACAGATGAAATGTGTCATTGTCAAAACATCATTAAGTGCCATTTTCAGTCACATGGTGGGAGGACTCACCTCTGAGAGAGAGTGGCTGTGAGTGATGTCAGCTGACAGTCCAGGGTCGTAACCTTTGATGTTGTCCCTCAGGCTGTTGGAGGAGCTTAGGGAGTTATCACCGTCTGTGTCCACCTGAAGGACGGGTGACTCACCTAGGAGAAATAACACACACACACAGACACAGGTACTGTATATGTACACACGTGCATGCACTGCACACACACACACACACACACACACACACACACAGGTATGACTTATTTTGGTCGCTCTTATACAGCAGCCGACCTTGTTGCTTACAGCCCCATAGGAATTTGAGATATAGTCCTAGCTTGGAGATAGAAAGGTCATTTGCGTCCACAACTCTTAGCCTCATGGGTGAAGGGAGAGGATATAGAAATACTCTCAGCAATATACAAGCCCATGCATAATGACAAGGAACATTAATAACATGACTATGGTGATGTAGACTTTTTAATGCCTTTAGGCCTGTGTCTTTTTGGGAAAAGGGCAAGGAGGTTCAAGCTACTAGCATTGTCTGAGAAACAGGCACGCACACAGACAAGCAGTTCTGCAGCTTACAGATGGAAACATCCACTGGGAAGCCAACCAAACGGCAGGCAGACAATGTTTCCTCAGCCTTTGATATCAATGTGAGTTTACAGATGTCTCCATGCATTCACAGATCACATGTCATGGTTAACTAAAGAGACCCCATCTGAGACTCATAGCTCCTCGGAGGGAGGAAGAGTTTGTTGGGTTCTCTGGTATCAGAGGAACAGGCTAGAAAGACAAATGACAGAGTGTTATAGTCAGAATGGAGTGTGGGAAGAAGCAAGTGTGTATGTGTGTATATTTGATCTGTGTGTCTGTGTGTGTGTGTGTGTGTGTGTGAGTGATCCTGGGCCCCAGAGGAAACAGCAGTATTAATAGCTGTGTTATTCACCACCAAGCTCCACAACAACAACAGCAGCAGCAATCAGACCTGGGTTCAAATAGTATTTGAATTCCTACAAATATATGAGTGTTTGCTTGAGCCTGGCTGGAGTGCCAGATTGATGGGGTTTGGACTTTTGGGACTGTTGTGTGTGTGTGTGTGTGTGTGTGTGTGTGTCATTATGCACAGTCAGTGCTGTCAATGGGTGGTGTCTCTACTGTACGCTCCCTGCCATAGCATTTATCTGCTACATTGAAGCAATCCTCCTACGTGGTGTGTGTGTGTGTGTGTGTGTGTGTGTGTGTGTGTGTGTGTGTGTGTGTGATCTCAGCACTCTGCTGGATGTGGATAAATAGGCTCATCAGGATTCACTGACAGGGCGTTAGGAGAATAAATGGGCCAATAACAATCTGGGGAGCTGAGTGGTTCTGAGGCCTATCTACTGGGCTGAAATAAACTCTGATGTTTTCAACACACACAAACACACATAGTAGAGGAAGCCATACTCCATTAGGAATACTCAATAAGGCGTAGCAGGGAGGAAAGACAGAAGTGCTAGAACGTATTGTTGTATCTGAATCTCTAGACAAAGGGTTTTCAACTCTCCCTAGTCTTATTTCAAAATAAACAGCGTTTGAGCTAAAGGAGCATGCTATGTTTCCCCACTCTCTCGCCACTCCACTGTACCTGTGTGTCCCAGGAAGTGTGTTTGGAGGTGGTCACTAGAGGTGAACGTCTTGTAACAGCCAGGATGGTCACACCTGGGGAGAAAACAACACCAAGTTAGGTTCTTTGTGTTCATTCATGCATTCCTGCATGCATTCATTCGTTCATTCAACCGACTGCAAACTTCATCCATTCATTGTGAGCTCACCTGAAGGGCTTCTCCTTGGAGTGTGTCCGGATGTGTTTCCTCAGGTCACTCAGGGTGGTGAAGTACTTGGTGCATCCGTCTGACTCACAGTTAAACGTGTTCCCTGTGTGCAGTCTCTGGTGGGCTTTTAGCCTGCACATCAACACAAACACAACAGATATAACTAACACGGCTGATGTTTGCAGTTCAGCACACAAACAGATAGTCACAGAGCTGTGGCTTGACTTGGAGTCAGCACACCAACAGATAGTCACAGAGCTGTGGCTTGACTAGGGGTCAGCATACCAACAGATAGTCACAGAGCTGTGGCTTGACTTGGGGTCAGCATACCAACAGATAGTCACAGAGCTATAGCTTGACTTGGGGTCAGCATACCAACAGATAGTCACAGAGCTGTGGCTTGACTTGGAGTCAGCATACCAACAGATAGTCACGGAGCTGTGGCTTGACTTGGGGTCAGCATACCAAAGGCCGCTGGGATAAGTTCATTAACTTTGAGGTCAGGGGTCAGGAGAGTTCCGAACTTATGACTGATGAAACACTATCACGTGACACTTGTCTTGAACCATGGCAGGAAGACTACCCCCTACAATAACTTGACTGCGATTGCTTTCAGTTGACAATTTTGGTGCCAGTGGGCCTGTAAATAATATATTAAGAAAACGATGTGGGGGGGGGGGGCAAGACAGCTAGGTTGGGGTATCTGCTCTGCCTATTCAATGGTATGGTCTAACCCTTACCTGTACAGTGTGTTGTAGGCCTTCTCACAGCCCTGTTGGTCACACTCAAAGGGTTTCTCCTTGGTGTGAACACGGACGTGGATCTTCAGACTATAGGAAGTGAGGAAGGCCTTGTCACAGCCCAACTGGTTGCAGACAAATGTGTACTCTCCTCTGTGTCTCTTCTGGTGGGTCCGCAGGTTCCCTGCTGTGCTGTAGGTACGAGTACAGTCCTTGTATAGACACTGGTAACGCTTCACCTGGAGAACAGACAGGCAAACAGCTGTTATTTAAACTATGTTGAAAAGATGGAACACCGCCACATACAGTGAGGGAAAAAAGTATTTGATCCCCTGCTGATTTTGTACGTTTGTCCACTGACAAAGAAATTATCAGTCTATAATTTTAATGGTAGGTTTATTTGAACAGTGAGACACAGAATAACAACAACAAAATCCAGAAAAACGCATGTCAAAAATGTTATAAATTGATTTGCATTTTAATGAGGGAAATAAGTATTTGACCCCCTCTCAATCAGAAAGATTTCTGGCTCCCAGGTGTCTTTTATACAGGTAACGAGCTGAGATTAGGAGCACACTCTTAAAAGGAGTGCTCCTAATCTCAGTTTGTTACCTGTATAAAAGACACCTGTCCACAGAAGCAATCAATCAATCAGATTCCAAACTCTCCACCATGGCCAAGACCAAAGAGCTCTCCAAGGATGTCAGGGACAAGATTGTAGACCTACACAAGGCTTGAATGGGCTACAAGACCATCGCCAAGCCTAAACCTAATAAATTATAGACTGATCATGTCTTTGTCAGCGGGCAAACATACAAAATCAGCAGGGGATCAAATACTTTTTTCCCTTACTGTATATAAACATACGCTCACTTAACATGTAGGAAGTGTTCATGGCAATTACCGGTATGTAGCACTTGACAAGCATTACATCAAGTCTGGAAATGAATCAGCTGTATTGGTTTATATGAGAAGATTGAAGGGCACATTTATGAATGAGACCTAATTAACTTCACAGAAAGAGAACCAAGAGGCTGTAAAGCATAGAGAGCAGTGAAATATTCATCTCATCTTGACATCTGCAGAGAACTTGAGACTCAGTGGTTCTGGATGGGAGAGAGGCTGGTAATGATGAGGGAAAACAGAAGCCCCAACCCAATCCCCTCTCCTGTCTCTTCCACTCACTCACTGACTTCATCATAACAGTTGGCTTGTCGCCCTCACACAATATGGTGCTGCTGCTGCTAACCTAGCATGGTCTATTTTCTCAGTGATGATGATGTAACTTAATGACCTCAGTGACTTCTTACTCCCTTCCCCATGTTCTACACTCTTAGAAAAAAAAAAGGTGCTATCTAGAACTTTAAATGGTTATTTGACTGTCCCCATAGGAGAACCCTTTGAATAACCCTTTTTCGTATCTCTTCCCGATGTTCTACACTCTTAGAAAATAAAGGTGGTATCTAGAACTTTAAATGGTTATTCGGCTGTCCCCATAGGAGAACCCTTTGAATAACCGTTTTTAGTTCCATGAAGAACGAAAAAGGGTTCCATGAAGAACCATTTACACAGAGGGTTCTATCTACAACCCAAAAGGATTCTACCTTAAACCAAAAAGGGTTATACCTGGAACCAAAAAGGGTTCTCCTATGGGGACAGCTGAATAACCTTTTTGGAAACCTTTTTTCTAAGAGTGTATATGTGATATGCCAAAGAGGGTCTGTCAGTTATTCACAGACTGAGAATACACATCATATGACATCATCATCACATGTGTGAGCCTGACCAACCCCATGTACTGTTTGCCCTAAGGGTTGATGCCTACACTCTCGACTTGGTGTCATTTAAAATAATACTACAAATGGCTCTCTGCCTAGCTATAGCCTTGCAATATCCTTCAGGACATAACAGCCGGGACATTAAGAACTCCTGCTCTTTCCATGACAGACTGATCAGGTGAATCCTGGTGAAAGCTCTGATCCCTTATTGATTTCACATGTTAAATCCACTTCAATCAGTGTAAATGAAGCAGAGAAGACAGGCTAAAGAAGGTTTTTAAGCCTTGAGACATTTGAGACATGGATTGTGTATGTGTGGTATGGTAGTAGGTGCCAGGCGCACCGTTTTTTGTCAAGAACTGCAACACTGCTGGGTTTTTCACGCTCAACAGTTTCCTGTGTGTATCAAGAATGGTCCACCAACCAAAGAACATCAAAGGGGGGGGTGCAACTCAATATTAGGAAGGTGTTCCTAATGTTTGGTATACTCAGTGTATGTGAATGAGCAATGGCGCCTCTCCTCCTCACAACCAGAATACCAGGAATGTGTTTTTCGGACAACATGTCCAAATAAATATAGAACATGCTCAGATATCAAAACAGGTTTATGTGCAAAGACAGAACAAATTTTACAACAAATATTATGGTTAAACTCAAATATACTAATTACTAAAAAATATGTTTAAAAACTGCATAATCTTTGTAAATTATATCATAAATAGGGCTGGTGGAGTGATGTTTTGCTCTATACAAAATGACAACCAACTGATTGCAGCATTACCGCAAAAATGGAGGAGGCAAGTGAAAGGGGAGAAGGTAGGGAACTTGTCTGTCGGCGCTGCATTAAAGAATTGGCTAAAGAAAATTGTGATAAATAAAAAAGTATAACAGCCGTGCCATACCAGTTGCAAAATAGTTGGGAGGAGATTTTCGATGTACAGATTCCATGGCACATGGTTTATGAACTGATACACAAAACGACACCGGATTCAAAAAAATATATTATACAAAATTCTTGCAACCAATAGAATGTTATATACAGTGCATTCGGAAAGTATTCAGACCCCTTGACTTTTTCCACATTTTTTTAACATAACAGCCTTATTTTAAAATTGATTAAATTGTTTTTTTCCTCCAGATGTGACGCTTGGCATTCAGGCCAAAGAGTTCAATCTTGGTTTCATCAGACTATAGAATCTTGTTTCTCATGGTCTGAGAGTCTTTAGGTGCCTTTTGGCAAACTCCAAGCGGGCTGTCATGTGTCTGTTACTGAGGAGTGGCTTCCGTCTGACCACTACAATAAAGGCCTGATTGGTGGAGTGCTGCAGAGATGGTTGTCCTTCTGGAAGGTTCTCCCATCTCCACAGAGGAAGTCTAGAGCTCAGTCAGAGTGACCATCGGGTTCTTGGTCACCTCCCTGACCAAGGCCCTTCTCCCCCAATTGCTCAGTTTGGCCGGGCGGCCAGCTCTCGGAAGAGTCTTGGTGGTTCCAAACTTCTTCCATTTAAGAATGATGGAGTCCACTATGTTCTTAGGGACCTTCAATGCTGCAGCAATTTTTTGGTACCGTTCCTCAGATCTGTGCCTCAACACAATCCTGTCTCTGAGCTCTACAGACAATTCCTTCGACCTCATGGCTTGGCTTTTGCTCTGACATGCAGTCAACTGTGGGAACTTATATAGACAGGTGTGTGCCTTTCCAAATCATGTCCAATCAATTTAGTTTACCACAGGTGGACTCCAATCAAGTTGTAGAAACATCTCAAGGATGATAAATGGAAACAGGATGCACCTGAGCTCAATTTCGAGTCTCATAGCAAAGGGTCTGAATACTTATGTAATTAAGGTATTTAGGTTTTTTATTTGTAATACATTTGCAAAAACCTGTTTTCGCTTTGTCATTATGGTGTATTGTGTGTAGATTGATGAGGGGAAAAAACAATTTAATCAATTTTAGAATAAGGCTGTAATGTAACAAAATGTGGAAAAAATAAAGGGGTCTTAATACTTTCTCGAATGCACTGTATATGGGGGATACAACCATCCCAGCTCTGCAGATTTTGCTGCAAAACACAGAATCATTAGATCACTTGTTTTGTAACTGCCCATATGTACACTACCGTTCCAAAGTTTGGGGTCACTTAGAAATGTCCTTGTTTTCGAAGGAAAAGCAATTTTTTTGTCCATACAAATAACATCAAATTGATCAGAAATACAGTGTAGACATTGTTAATGTTGTAAATGGCTATTGTAGCTGGAAACGGCAGATTTGTAATGGAATATCTACATAGGTGTACAGAGGCCCATTATCAGCAACCATCAGTCCTGTGTTCCAATGGCACGTTGTGTTTGCTAATCCAAGTTTATCATTTTAAAATGCTAATTGATCATTAGAAAAACCTTTTGCAATTATGTTAGCACAGCTGAAAACTGAAGAAGCAATACAACTGGCCTTCTTGGGACTAGTTGAGTATCTGGAACATCAGCAATTGTGGGTTCGATTACAGGCTCAAAATGGCCAGAAACAAATCACTTTCTTCTGAAGCTCGTCAGTCTATTCTTGTTCTGAGAAATGAAGGCTATTCCATGCGAGAAATTGCCAAGAAACTGAAGATCTCGTACAACGCTGTGTACTACTCCCTTCACAGAACAGCGCAATTTGGCTCTAACCAGAATAGAAAGAGGAGTGGAAGGCCCCGGTGCACAACTGAGCAAGAGGACAAATACATTAGAGTGTCTAGTTTGAGAAACAGACGCCTCACAGGTTCTCAACTGGCAGCTTCATTAAATAGTACACGCAAAACACCAGTCTCAACGTCAACAGTGAGGAGGCGACTCCGGGATGCTGACCTTCTAGGCAGAGTTGCAAAGAAAAAGCCATATCTCAGACTGGCCAATAAAAATAAAAGATTAAGATGGGCAGTCTGAGATATGGCTTTTTCTTTCTGTGCACCGGGGCCTCCCACTCCTCTTTCTATTCTGGTTAGAGCCAGTTTGCGCTGTTCTGTGAAGGGAGTAGTACACAGCGTTGTACGAGATCTTCAGTTTCTTGGCAATTTCTCGCATGGAATAGCCTTCATTTCTCAGAACTAGAATAGACTGACAAGTTTCAGAAGAAAGTTATTTGTTTCTGGCCATTTTGAACCTGTAATCGAACCCACGATTGCTGATGCTCCAGATACTAAACTAGTCTCAAGAAGGCCACTTTTATTGCTTCTTTAATCAGCACAACAGTTTTCAGATGCGCTAACATAATCGCAAAAGGATTTTCTAATGATCAATTAAAATGATAAAACTTGGATTAGCAAACACAACGTGATAATGGGCCTCTGTACGCCTATGTAGATATTCCATTAAAAATCATCCATTTCCAGCTACAACAGCCATTTACAACATTAACAATGTCTACACTGTATTTCTGATCAATTTAATGTTATTTTAATGAACAAAAACAAGGACATTTCTAAGTGACCCCAAACTTTTGAACGGTAGTGTATATTTAAAAATATATATATATGGGGGATTGGAAATGATGCAGACGATTGCATTGATAGAAGCTACAATCTATCTACAATATTAAAGCTGATCTACCCCCTAAAAAAAACATGCTTATGTGACCGACTGGGGTTGAAACAGGGGTTAGCCCACTGAGCCAAAGCCCGGGCATTAGCTTGAGGAGCTAACACAAGTCTTCAGGTCTTTGGCTATCAAGGCCAAGGCTTACCTCGCTGTGGTGGGTCTCTGGGCACTCAGAGTGTAGTGTGATGGTGGCCCCCTGGATGTGACGGGGCATGGGTGTGGAACCAGGGTTGATGGTGAACTGGATCTGGTCCTGGGAGATGGTGTGGTGGATGTATCCCTGTGACATGGCCTCCCAGTGGTCTTCCAGACCTCCACGATCCTCCGTCTCACATCCCTCATCTAGATACATCATCAGGTCCTCTTCTTCCTCTTTATTGTCAGTTGTAGAACCCACAGGGTCTTGCTCAATCATCACAGTGGTTCTGTCGTACACTGTGTCCAGACTGTGCACACCAGAGTCCAGTGGAGAGGGCAGCAGTAGCCTGTCCCATTGGTCCCAGTTGACAGTAACCATCCTTCTGGACACATTGTCCTCTTCAACCTCCCGACTTGTCTTGTCCGCCTCTTCCTCCTCCTCAAAGAGCATGGTCTCATTGGATTGGACATTCATCCTCATGCATGGTAACAAAGGTGTCACACACACACTAACTGGATTGCCACTGAAAGGAGAGAGGAAGAGAGAGGAGAACATTTATCAAGCAGTGGAGGCTCCTCAGAGGAGGAAGGGGAGGACCATCCTCCTCAGTTCATTTCATAAAAATAAAATGTTTAAAACATTTTAAAAAGTTATCCTTTTTAGATAAAACTAGACTAAATATATTCACGTCACCAAATAATTGATTAAAACACAATGTTTTGCTATGAAGGTCTACAGTAGCCTCAACAGCACTCTGTAGGGTAGCACCAATGAGTAGCCGGAGGACAGCTAGCTTCCGTCCTCCTCTGGGTACATTGACTTCAATACAAAACCTAGGAGGCTCATGGTTCTCACCCCCTTCCATACACTTAGACAGTAATTATGACAACTTCCAGAGGACGTTCTCCAACCTATCAGAGCTCTTGCACCCAATCAAAGGATCAGAGAATGAATCTAGTACTGAAAGCATAAGCTACAGCTAGCTAGCACTGCAGTGCATAAAATGTGGTGAGTAGTTAACTCAAAGAGAGAGAAAGACAATAGTTTAACAGTTTTCAACAAATTAATTGATTCCATAATGAAGGAGAAGCAAGAGAGAGATAGAGAGATTTCATTATTTTTCTTCACTTTCCGTTTTACTGCTAGCAAATGCAGCTAGCTAGTTTAACCTACTCAAACACAATGCTAAAACAGAGGGATGCTATGCTAGCTAGCTGGCTATGACTATCCAACACAACACTGGATCTCTTCCAAGTCAAGGTATGCTTTTGGTTTTACTCATTTATTGCCACCGGGGCCCGCCGGTGTAAGTTCTAAACTGCTTAATGACTTTACTGCATGATTGTAGCGGGTTTACTAACGCATTAGTTCTATTAGCTATGTTGACTATGACGTTACTTTAGCTAATATGGTGACAACGATGTAGGCTGTGTGTAGTGGTTATGATATGGTTTGGCTTGGAAAGTTTTTTTTCGCCTTGTCACATAGAGCTGATGTGTTGTGCATTGAAGTCCACAATCGAAGGGAAAAGGTGAGAGGAGGGGAGTGCATAGATGCGAGAAGGAATACAACGTGGCTGCTATGAAAGTGAACCGTGAATACGCGTGATCAAGGGTGTATTCATTCCGCCGATTCTGTTAAAAATGTTTCTTAAACGGAAGCAAATGGAACGGGGATAAATATACCTGCATTTTTCCAATAGAAACTCTCATTTGCAACTGTTGGACTAATGATTACACCCTAGATTGCTAGATGCAAGCAAGAGTGTGCAAGGCGTTATTGAATGTGTGACTGTATGTCCATGCGTCACTGTCAGTCTCCTCAAAATTCTCTCGACCTGTGTGCACCTACCTTGTAAACTTTCATTCATAGGCTAGGTTGTAGCAACCTCATGATGGGTATAGGGAAAATCTGAGAATCATGTAGTAGCCTAAACCTATCGCTGTTACATTGAACTGGGTGAATGGAATATGAATGACAGTCATCCAATGTGCTGTAATAGAAATAAGGCCATGCTCATGAAAAGTAAAAATCGTCCTCCCTCATCTTAAACGGCACCGACCGCCACTGGTATCAAGTCAGTAGCCTATCATGACAACTACATATGCATAGCATTTTGTTCACATAAAAATGAGATAAACGTACTATTGGTTAAACGTACTATTGGTTAAACGGTTTGAAACTACAGTAGCCTAATACAAAGTCAACGACATTTTTGGCATTCCTCGGCGATCTTTGGCTCTCATCAAAACTATTGTACTTGTTGCTACTAAGTAGCACTCACTCAGCAGCCGCAACACAGAAATGTTGCCGTGTTTCAATAACAATTCCGAACTACTCACCGTTTTGAAAGATCACCACGTAAATGCAGTAAAGAACAACTACAAGGTCGTCAAAGTCTTTATAAAATGTCTTCCGCTTTGTTTATCCTGACTCAATCACCCAATTCCTCCGTTGTTACAATGTTGCAACATCGTAGTTACCCTAGCAGCCTACTTATCCAGCTTCCTCTTTCCGCCCAGAATTAACTCACTCAACCGTGAAATAAACTACAGGTATCTGCCAAAATAAAGGAAACACCAACATGGGCCACCACAGCCAGCCACCACGAGCCAGAACAGCTTCAATGCACCCTGGCATAGATTCTACAAGCGTCTGGAACTATGTTGGAGGGATGCGACACCATAATTCCAGGAGCAATTCCCAAATTTTGTGTTTTGTTGATAGTAGTGGAAAACCCTGTCTCAGGCAACGCTCCAGAATCTCCCATAAGTGTTCAATTGGGTTGAGATCTGGTGACTGAGATGGCCATGGCAAATGGTTGACATCGTTTTCATGCTCATCAAACCATTCAGTGACTACTTGTGCCCTGTGGATGGGGGCATTGTCACCCTATAGCCAGGGGCATAGCCATGGTAGCCAAAATAATTGCCTGCCCAGCATTATATACATGACCCTCAGCATGATGGGATGTGAATTGCTTAATTAACTCAGGAACCACAACTGTGTGGAAGCACCTTGTTTCAATATACTTTGTATCCCTCATTTACTCAAGTGTTTCTATTATTTTGGCAGTTACCTGTACAGCTATAGCTCTTGGATAGAAGTGTGCTACAGCGCCATCTTGTGAATATTAATTATTTCTGACCACTACTCTAACTGGCTTTTAAAGGTTAAGCCAAAGCAACACAGCAAACCATCTGAAATACACCACCAGTCAAAAGTTTGGACACACCTACTCATTCAAGGGTTTTTCTTTATTTTTACTATTTTTTACATTGTAGAATAATAGTGAAGACATCAAAATGAAATGACACATATGGAATCATGCAGTAACCAAAAAAGTGTTAAACAAATCAAAATATATTTTATATTTACATTTTACATTTGAGTCATTTAGCAGACGCTCTTATCCAGAGCGACTTACAGTTAGTGCATAAATAATTTTTTCATACCCCCTGTGGGAATCGAACCCACAACCCTGGCGTTGCAAACGCCATGCTCTATCAACTGAGCTACATCCCTGCCGGCCATTCCCTCCCCTACCCTGGACGATGCTGGGCCAATTGCGCGCCGCCCCATGGATTCTTCAATAGCCACCCTTTGCCTTGATGACAGCTTTGCACACTCTTGGCATTTTCTCAACCAGCATCATAAGGTAGTCACCTGGAATGCATTTCAATTAACAGGTGTGCCTTCTTAAAAGTTCATTTGTGGAATTTCTTTCCTCCTTAATGCGTTTGAGACCATCAGTTGTGTTGTGACAAGGTAGGGAAGGTATACAGAAGATAGCCCTATTTGGTAAAAGACCAAGTCCATAATATGGCAAGAACAACTCAAATAAACAAAGAGAAAGGACAGTCCATCATCACTTTAAGACATGAAGGTCAGTCAATACAGAACATTTCAAGAACTTTGAATGTTTCTTCAAGTGCAGTCACAAAAACCATCAGGCACTATTATGAAACTGGCTCTCATGAGGACCACGACAGGAATGGAAGACCCAGAGTTACCTCTGCTGCAGAGGATAAGTTCAATAGAGTTACCAGCCTCAGAAATTGCAGCCCAAATAAATGCTTCACAGAGTTCAAGTCACAGACACATCTCAACATCAACTGTTCAGAGGGGACTGTGGGAATCAGGCCTTCGTGGTTGAATTGCTGCAAAGAAACCACTACTAAAGGACACCAATAAGAAGAAGAGACCTGCTTGGGCCAAGAAACACAACCAATGAACATTAGACCGGTGGAAATGTGTCTTTTGGTCTGGAGTCCAAATTGGAGATTTTTGGTTCCAACCGTCGTGTCTTTGTGAGACGCGGTGTGGGTGAACGGATGTTCTCCGCATGTATAGTTCCCACCTTAAAGCATGGAGGAGGAGGTGTTATGGTGTGGGGGTGCTTTGCTGGTGACACTGTCTGTGATTTATTTAACCAGCACGGCTACCACAGCATTCTACTGCGATACGCCATCCCATCTGGTTTGGGCTTAGTGGGTCTATCATTTGTTTTTCAACAGGACAATGACCCAACACACCTCCAGGCGGTGTAAGGGCTATTTTACCAAGAAGGAGAGTGATGGAGTGCTTCATCAGATGACCTGGCCTCCACAATCCCCAGACCTCAACCCAATTGAGATGGTTTGGGATGAGTCGGACGGCAGAGTGAAGGAAAATCAGCCAACAAGTGCTAAGCATATGTGGGAACTCCTTCAAGACTATCTTCTGTATACCCCCCCTACCTTGTCACAACACAACTGATTGGCTCAAACGCATTAAGAAGGAAAGAAATCCCACAAATTAACTTTTAAGAAGGCACACCTGTTAATTGAAATGCATTCCAGGTGACTACCTCATGAAGCTGGTTGAGAGAATGCCAAGAGTGTGCAATGCTGTCATGAAGGCATAGGGTGGCTATTTAAAGAATCTAAAATCTAAAATATATTTTGATTTGTTAAACACTTTATTGGTTACTACATGATTCCATATGTGTTATTTCATAGTTTGATGTAAATAAATAATAATATGCCATTTAGCAGACGCTTCTATCCAAAGCGACTTACAGTCATGTGTGCATACATTTTTACATATGGGTGGTGCCGGGGATCAAACCCACTACCCTGGCGTTACAAGTGCCATGCTCTACCAATTGAGCTACAGAGGACCACAAGTGATGGCTTCACTATTATTCTACAATGTAGAAAATAGTCAAAATAAAGAAAAACCCTTGAATGAGTAGGTGTGTTCAAACTTTTGACTGGTACTGTACCTATTTTTGTAAACTGAGAGTGATACAATCCTGATGAAATACGTAGAAATACACCCCCCCCCAAGAAAACATGAAAGAACTAATCACACCCAAGCAGTGGTTCTGACAAACCTGAAATATGCATTTAGTTGTAAAGTCGATATATACTAAACAATCTGTATTGGAAAGTGATTCTAATGTCACAGGAAAGGGAGAGACTCCCCAGGCCACAGCAGGCAGAGTTGACAGGCATGTTGAGAGAACCGTCTAGTCTGAGAGAGGAGACAGACCAGGCCTCGCAGCACTCCTGGTGGCATTGGTACGAGTTGAAGGGAGAGCACTTCGTACTCTGTCTGCAGTCTCTGGAGCATCCAGCACTCCACACCACCACATACAGTGCCTTCGGAAAGTGTTCAGACCCCTTGACTTTTTCCACATTTTGTTACGTTACAGCCTTATTCTAAAATGTATTAAATCATTTTTTCCCCCTCATCAATCTACACACAATACCCCATAATGACAAAGCAAAAATCGTTTTTTCAAAATTGTTCAAAATGTAAAACAAAATTAAAACTGAAATATAACATTTACATAAGTATTCAGACCCTTTACTCAGTACTTTGTTGAAGCACCTTTGGCAGCGATTACAGCCTCGAGTGTTCTTGGGTATGACGCTACAAGCTTAGCATTCCTGTATTTGGGGAGTTTCTCCCATTCTTCTCTACAGATCCTTTCAAGCTCTGTCAGGTTGGATGGGGAGCGTCGCTGCACAGCTATTTTGCTTCAACGTAGGGATAGTGCCAGGTTTCCTCCAGACGTGACGCTTGGAATTCCGGCCAAATAATTCAATCTTCGTTTCATCAGACCAGAGAATCTTGTTTCTAGAGGAACTCTAGAGCTCTGTCAGAGTGACCATCGGGTTCTTGATCACATCCCTGACCAAGGCCCTTCTCCCCCGATTGCTCAGTTTGGCCGGGCGGCCAGCTCTAGGAAGAGTCTTGGTGGTTCCAAACTTCTTCCATTTAAGAATGATGGAGGCCACTGTGTTCTTGGGGACCTTCAATGCTGCAGAAATGTTTTGGTACCCTTCCACAGTTCTGTATCTCGACACAATCCTGTCTCGGAGCTCTACAGACAATTCCTTCGACCTCATGGCTTAGTTTTTGTTCTGACATGCACTGTCAACTGTGGGACCTTATATAGACAGGTGTGTGCCTTTCCAAATCATGTCCAATCAACTGAATTTACCACAGATGGACTCCAATCAAGCTGTAGAAACATCTCAAGGATGATCAATAGAAACAGAATGCACCTGAGCTTAATTTCGAGTCTCATAGCAAAGGGTCTGAATACTTATGTAAATAAGGTATTTCTGTTTTTTATTTGTAATACATATGCAAAAATCTCTAAAAACCTGTTTTTGCTTTGTCATTATGGGGTATTGTGTGTAGATTGCTGAGAAAAATGTTTTATTTAATCAATTTTAGAATAAGGCTGTAACGTAACAAAATGTGGAAAAAGTCAAGGGGTCTAAATACACTGTAGGTATTCCAGGTGACCTGGCTCGAGGCTTTCTTGAGCTGTGGGATGGTGTATCAGTTCTGTTTATCAGCAGCAGCAGCAGAAGAATCATCATCACCATCATTATCAATATCATTATCAATATCATCATCAGTAACAGCAGCAGTAGCAGAATCATCATCAGCAGCAGCAGCAGCAGAATCATCATCAACAATACTTCACCCATAAACAGTTTAGTTTCAGACTAACTGACATGGTGATAACCAAGTATATTGACATTGCATGTTAAAGACTAATTCGTTTTGATAGCCATAATAGGAATGGGTCTCTCCTCACCTCACAGAAGTCCATGCCCTCCTCACACAACTCCTCCATGGCCTTCTTATACATGTGGCATGCTAATGCTAATGCAGCTAAATGTTTTACAATACCTCACCTGTGAAGTAAATAAAAGGATCTCAGAGAGCGCTATGCAGCTTTAACACTGTAAAATACGGAAAACACATTTGTTCTTGTACCTTATTCCTAGTCAAAGCAGCATTTACAGTCATGCTTCACATCTTAGATATGGTGGATCTTGCAGCAGCTCTAGTATGCTCTGTGTATTATTAACAATAATAACTGATGAAGAAAAAAAACACAAGGACCAGCAATATGCAAACAGTCACCATTTGGCCACACATAATTTTTTTTATTACAAATGTGTATAAATTGATTCACCTTCTTTATCTTTGCCTAAGAGCATGAAGTTAGCGTAGTACTCAGTTTGGTTCATATTGGAGGCAGTGGAGCCTTGATCATCAACGTCCTTGCCATCGTCTAGCCCTGAGTTAGAAACAATGGCTTGAAAGTCGTTGGGGTCATATCTGTCGGTCTGTGCCAGGGTGTTGACGACGTCAGAGTAGCTGTTCCCCGTCTCTGTTATGGGGAAGACATCATCTGCATCGTAGCCCTGAATGGACATATAGTTTCTGTCTGTCTGGAAGGTAGAGTCTCTGTCAGTCTTGATTTTGGGGAATTCTACATTACTGACATCTTCATTACTGTTTCCATTGTTCTGAGATGTTGGTATGACATCTGTATTGTCGTGGTAAATCAAGCTACTTTCACTCTGAGATGTAGCGAAGACATCTATAATGTGATCCTCACTATAGTTCACTATCTCATTCTTGAAAGAAGGGGTGACGTTCAGAATATCTTCTTCGGTATTGTTTCTCTCAGTCTTGAGTGTAGAGGAGATGTTTGTGATGTAATCTTGAGCTTTGGAGTATTATCCCCCAGTCTGGGATGTAGGGAATACTTATTTTCTACGGTCTTTATTGTAGTAGTCTCTTCCTGGTGGGACCGTGGTGGTGAGAATGGTTTGGCTGTTCTCAGTCTTTGACCTGGTTGTGTATATGGGATACAGTTTGCTGATGGTTGTGGTGGGTTGGTTGGTTTGAGCTTTGGTCGTCTTGGGTCATTTGTGGAAGTTGGGAGTTGGTCTCCATCTCCCACAGTTTTCTTAATAGTTCAATTCAAAAGCACTAAATGATAATGAATGAATAATCAATGAGTTATAATCAAACCTTTTTAAATATCTCAGCCATTAAAACAACATAATCAGGGATAATCAGTTAATACAAATCAGAGATGCTGTAATCTTACCAAGAACAAATACAATGGATCTCCTTTGAAGACCGGAAAGACCAAGGACTCCTGCTTTGAAACGGTAAAATAAAAATGCAAATCAAGGTCAGTTCTGTCATTATGGAGCATAAACCAACTGATATTTATTAGGTAAGAAAGGTGATGAAGATATCTTTGAAGTCCTGTCTCAACAACATCCTAAACTTACTTCCCCCAGGAGCAGACGTGTGGAGAATTAATCTGCAAAAATCCCAGTACAAACAGAAACAGTACAAACAGATCTGGCACTCAGGCTAGCAAAGGTGTGTTAATTAAGGTTTCAGATTCTCAGTCGTGATGGCGTGGGCATTATTTTGGTGGGCTTAGTATTCCTCCATGAGATGTAAACACGTTATAAATCCAGCTAGTTAGTGTTGTCCCTTGGGTCCAGGAGCACTTGTAGAACACACTGTGGTTGTTTAATGATGCCCTCAGGACACACTTAGCCCAGACAAAGAGCCAGCACTGCCATCTCAACCCATCACCCAAGGAAAGGCTTATATCCTAGTCCTCTTTAAACGAGAGGCAGCCTTTTAATGGGTGCAGCCTGGAGACTGATAATGTGGTCATGTGAAATAGTGCCTAACTAGATCGGTAAACAATGAAATGCTATCATGTCCATATCCCATATTACAGTTAAACACAGACCAAATCCAACATCAGACTCACTGTTCTTTTAGTAATATTCAGACATCATTCTTCCCTCAACTGTACTCTTATATTGGCAAACTGATCCCGGAAGTGAATTTGCATGTTACATGAAAGAACAACGATATTGACTCATTAAACAAGTCACTCAATTACAGTACAAGTGTCTCATTTGTTTAATGCCACAAAGACTGCTGAGCTGAGAAAGCATCTTAAATATTTTAATTAATGTACGAGTAAATGAATGTTCCTTTTCATACCAGGCAGAGGAATCAATGAGCAAGTGTAAAGACATCATCGGTAGACCCTCTCTTCCTCTACTACACTCCGTTAAAAGGGACTGTCCTCCATGTGACAACAAGGGCATCGTCTTAACCATGGGTCCTGTCAAAGCACCATTGGATGTACAAGAGGTACATTTATATATCCCAAAAATGTTTAATCACACAAGAGAATGGGCAGTGATTCCGGTGACCCGCCACACCACAAACTCAACTCTGGACCTCGAAACCAGTTCCACTGCATTTTTTCATTGTTCCCCTCTAATTTGGAACCGGTTTAGACCTGGGACACCAGGTGGGTGCAATTATTTATCAGGTAGAACAGAAAACCAGCAGGCTCCGGACCTCGTAACATAAGAGTTGAATACCAGTGCCCTAAGCAACTTGTTAAGACATTACAATTGCTTTCTACTAGACCTAACACTCAGGAACAACAATGGTGACAAATAGTACTCAAATTTATTATTAAAATCAATGGCTGCTTCATTTCTAAATGGTTGTCAAAGGGAGGAATTAATGAAAACATTACAACCTACAGTTAAAGATACAAGAGATGGTGTAAATGAAAAGGTCAAAGATCAAATAAAAACATTTTTCACTGGGCATCACGTTGTAGAAGGTTCCGGTAAGGTTTCCACGTCATGTCTTGGTTGCCTTGGTCTCTCTACAGCAGACCCTGTCTCTTCAGATCCTCGTAGGTCTTCTTGTTGACCACGTTTCCACTGGAGTCCTCGTACTCCTCCTCTGTATCTGGTTGCCACCGCTCTGATGCCTTCTGTGACTTCAGCTTTGACCACACTGGGTTAAAAATACATATTAGTATTATCATCCATCATGATTCAGCACTTGGACTGGAAGACCAGTCATTTTTTTCTTCTTTATTTAACCAGGAAAGACCCTTGCGGTCAGAAATCTTTTACACTGGAAAAAATTTTTTTTCTCTAACATCATTCTATTCAACCCAAATAACAATACTCATTCTTTTCACTTGTGTCATCTGCCTCAGCCTCTATCAGGGCTGTAACAGAACTACTTACGAGAGACAGCGTCCTCGATCTGGGTGACGTTGGCAAAGTGAGCAGTGTTGGGGATTCCCAGGCAGCGCATGCCATGGGCGTGACGCCACTCCTGGGGGGAGACAACATATTAGCTAGCAGTAATATTAGCTGAGTCCAGTTTCTAAAATCTAATCCTCTGCAGTTTCACTTATTATGCACATATAGAAAAACGAAAGCAGGGCATTGATATAACATTGTAATAACCTAGTATGACATTGTAATATCATAATAATAAGCTAATAATAATCAGAAATATGAACATACTGCAAAGTGCCTCTGGAAGGCCTTGGGTCCCCTATATGTGTAGTTTCCACAGATCTCACAGTTATAGTTGATGTTCAGCCCATGGAGTTTATACAGCCAGTATGGAATGGGCTAGAACAGATGAAAACAAGGTTAGCGTGGTGGCATGCAACCGCTGTACAACAAAGTGAATAAATAATAATACCCATTTATTTTATTACTATTGCAGAACTTTTACACAGCTAGTACACAGGCCTGATGTCAGGACCTCCTTCCATACCTTTCCATCCCAGCCGAGAGGCAGGTTCTTGGGGTTGTAGATGATCTCGTTGTCCTCATCTTCACTCTCACTCTCACTGAGCTGCTCCTCCTCTTCCTCCTCTCTCTCCTCTCCTGTCCGGGCCTGCTTCCTCTGCACGTTCTCATGGGTCAGCTGCCTCTGCTCCTACAGTGCCAAAGACAATCAGATGGAACTGTTAACAGGTGTTTGTGTGGATTATCGGGAGTAACACACACCTATTGCAAGGCCGGAACTAACCATTTTATAAAGGCTCATTTCATAAGTCGTCCTCACAACTACTGACATTCATTAAATACTATTGTGAAAATATATAAAAAGGAGCCTTCCTTGGCAGCTTTTACATACCCCCAGGATTTCCACATACTCATAAATCTGAGACTCCAGGAAGGCGATTTCTTTGTTACGCTCTGTGTCTCTGCAGACAGATTAGAATGGTCAATAGCATGGCTATATCATGCCATCAGGTGCAGAAAAACAAACATGCAAATGTTTAACTGACGATCACATACTTCTTGGGTCCCTTGGACTTAGGGTTCTTGGCGAACAGGGAGGGATCCAGAGATTCCAGGGATTTGCCTTTGGTGCTAAACAGCCTCTGAGCTCTCTCCTCCAGGGTTCTGTGGGGTCACATACACATTTAGCCACATACACCCATTTAGCAACCTTTAATCTGACACACCCAATCCAATCCAATATTACATTCATCATTACACCGTCTATTTATACTCCTAGTCAAGGCTGGAATTTAATGTTATTACATTATTCCAGTTACAGTTATAACATTGCAATTACAATACTGTTATTCCAGTATTTCAGGTTGAATGTATGCCCATAGACCTCCTCCCAGCCACAGAAGTGCATGTTAATTGCTTACCCTCCACATTTCAGGCCCAGGGCCATAAGGGCAGACTTCAACCTGTCCAGACCCAGGGAAGCCAACTCTTCCCAAGAGGAGAAAGCAGAAAGGTCCAGATGAGCTCCGGCATGGGTCAGAGCACTGCTCGTCTCTTTCTAGAAGATAATAAAAAATGGAAGTAATTTAAACCCCCATATAGACCATCACACTACTGTCGCTATAGTAGTCGTCCTCCCAATTTGGACACTCACTGGCCAGCCAGGGAAGGTCCCCATCTCCCACTTCTTCTCAAACTCTCCCAGGATCTTGCCGTAGAGATCATTCTGGTCGAGCAGAGGTTTGACTCTTTCTGTGTAGTCCTGAAGGTACTCCAGTAGCATCTCTAGGTACCTATTATAACAGAGAACAGAGATGTCACCCAACCTGATGGAAAAACAACCAAAATAATATAAAGGTACTACAATTCTATAGGAATACATTTATACTGAACAAAAATATAAATGCAACATGTAAAGTGTTGGTTCCATGTTTCATGAGCTGAAATACAACATCCCAGAAATATTCCAGACGCTTATTTCTCTCAAATTCTACACAAATTTGTTTACATCCCTGTTAGTGAGCATTTCTCCTTTGCCAAGATAATCCATCCACCTGAAAAGTGTGGCATATCAAGAAGCTGATTAAACAGCATGATCATTACACAGGTGCACCTTGTGCTGGGGACAAATTAAATGTGCAGTTGTGTCACACAACACCACAGATGTCTCAAGTTTTGAGGGAGCGTGCAATTGGCATGCTGACTGCAGGAATGTCCACCAGAGCTGTTGCCAGAGAATTGAATGTTCATTTCTCTACCATATGCCGCCTCTGTTGTTTTAGAGAAATTGGCAGTACCTCCAACCGGCCTCACAACCGCAGACCACGTGTAACCATGCCACCCCAGGATCTCCACATCCGGCTTCTTCACCTGCGGGATGGTCTGAGACCAGCCACCCGGACACCTGATGAAACTGTGGGTTTGTACAACCAAATAATTTCTGCACAAACTGTCTGAAACCGTCTCAAGGAAGCTCGTCTGTGTCCTCGTCATCCTCACCAGGGTCTTGACATGACTGAAGTTCGGCGTCGTAACTGACTTCAGTGGGCAAATGCTCACCTTCGATGGCCACTGGCACGCTGGAGAAGTGTGCTCTTCGTGGATGAATCCTGGTTTCAACTGTACCGGGCAGATGGCGTGTATGGCATCTTGTGGGCGAGCGTTTTGCTGATGACAACGTGCCCCATGGTGACGTTGGGGTTATGGTATGGGCAGGCAGGCATAAGCTACATACAACGAACACAACTGCATTTTATCAATGGCAATTTAAATACACAGAGGTACTGTGACGAGATCCAGAGGCCCATTGTTGTGCCATTCATCCGCCACCATTACCTCATTTTTCAGCATGATAAATGCATGGCCCCATGTCGCAAGGACCTGTACATAATTCCTGTAAACTGAAAATGTCACAGTTCCTCCATGGCCTGCATACTCACCAGACATGTCATCCATTGAGCATGTTTGGAATGCTCTGGATTGACGTGTACGACAGCGTGTTCCAGTTCCCGCCAATATCCATTGAAGAGTGGGACAACATTCCACAGGCCACAACCAACAGCCTGATCAACTCTATGCAAAGTAGATGTGTCGCGCTGCATGAGGCAAATGGTGGTCATTCCAGATACTGACTGGTTTTCTGATCCACGCCCCTACCATTTTTTTGTTGTTGGTATCTGTGACCAACAAATACATATCTGTATTCCCAGTCATGTGAAATCCATAGATTAGGCCTAATGAATTTATTTCAATTGACTGATTTCCTTATATGAAATGTAACTCAGTAAAATCTTTGAAATTGTTGCATGTTGTGTTTATAGTTTAGTGCAGTACATTTACAGTACAATCACAAAGAAATGTCTACACAATAAAAACAATTGTTAGCTATGCTTACTTTTTGTATTCAGCGTTCTTTCTGTCCTTGGAGATATCAAACAGCTGGTCAAACGAGGACAGGTAGCTGATGTACTCTAGTTTCTGAAACAAAGAGGCCAGAAGGTTTCAGTATAGTTTTACAATAGACTAGGGTGAAGATTATGGCGGGTATAGAGTGGGCACCTTACCTCCGCCCCTTTCAGGTTGACAAACTTCCGATAGCAGTCATGGAGATCCAGGTAGCGTCCGTACGCCTCCTCATCACTGAACTCCACCATGTCTGGGGAAAGATCACATAAATCATTAAATTAACACCTACACAGAGTCTGACAAGGATTCCACCACCATAGTGTAGAAAGCTCACTCTGTGTTTCTTCAGTTGGGTTCTCTCTAGCCTTGACCAGCTCATCAAACTCCATGGACATGGGCACACATATCTGAAACAACAATAACATACAGATTTCGCCACAGCAGGAGACACGACAAACACTGATGAAGGTTGGTTGACCCAAACGTTGGTTCAAGATTTGGTTTAAGACATTTATTATGGAACATGTAATAACAGAAATTATGACTTTCACCATCATGCACCTGGAACTGTAGAATTACATACAGAATCCCAATAGTAATTTCAAGGGGCAATCTGCAATTGGTGTATCTATTTGAGTATTAAATGAATTACATAAATCCATTGATTCTTGAAGAATAACTTTAAAAATGCCTCATGCACTTAGTTAAATTGTCAAACCCCACCAGAAGCCAAAATAGAAGCTTGTTTTACTCCATTGTTTGTAAACAAACAGTGTGGGGTATAGCCTCCAGGGCCTAAAATTAACACCCACCACCTGCAGGTAGATTTTGGCATTGGCGGTTAAGATGTCCATTTCATCAGCCACATTGGCGGGTGGTCAGGGCTCCACAGTGCGGGAATTTCACTCGCATGTGTGAAAAAAAACTGCCAAGTACGATCACATTTATAGCAGTATTCAAATAATTTCCCCCATTTTGTTTCATGGCTGGTCAATTAAATCGCACAAAGTCAAAGAACTACGAATCCTATATAGCCTACTCCACCTCGCGCTGCTACACTGCCTGGCTGGGGGCTGTGCTGAAGTGAACAGCTGAGTGAAATATTGTTTTTTAGAAGCGCTGCGCACAGGCATAAAAGTTGGTTTAATTTACTTGAAACTAACGTCTACTGAAGTGAGACTTTTTCCTTGGCTATTTAGACTGTTTTGTTCACAAGCTAGGTTATTTTTCTGTGTTTGAGTTTCAACTGCTAGGGAAGAGAAGACAACGCTTCTACTACTCAGACTCAATCTCACAGGCACAAACATAACTTGAGATGCGTTACCACGGTAACCTCACACCCTTAAAGCGGCAGGTGAACATTTGTCTCATCTGTGACGTTTTAATTAAAAATGTAATATACATTGTTTACAATTTAGAAATTTAGCAGACGCTCTTATCCAGAGCGACTTACAGGACCTAGACTTGGCGCTCCGGTACCGCTTGCTGTGCGGTAGCAGAGAGAACAGTATAACTCGAGTTTGACAATTTTTAGGGCCTTCTTCTGACACCGCCTGGTATAGAGGTCCTGGATGGCAGGAAGCTTGGCCCCAGTGATGTACTGGGCCGTGCGCACTACCCTCTGTAGTGCCTTGCGGTCGGAGGCAGAGCAGTTGCCATACCAGGCAGTGATGCAACCAGTCAGGATGCTCTTGTAACCGGTGTGAAATGGCTAGCTAGTTAGCGGCGCGCGCTAGTAGCATTTCAAATCGGTGACGTCACTCGCTCTGAGACCTTGAAGTAGTTGTTTCCCTTGCTCTGCAAGGGCCGCGGCTTTTGTGGAGCGACGTTTAAAAAAAAAATCTTATTTTATTTTAGATGGTAGATCAGCTTTAATATTGCAGATAGATTGTAACTTCCATCATTGTAATTGTTTGCATCACTTCCAATCCTCCATGTGTTTTCCCCCCATATACAGTGGGGGAAAAAAGTATTTAGTCAGCCACCAATTGTGCAAGTTCTCCCACTTAAAAAGATGAGAGGCCTGTAATTTTCATCATAGGTACACGTCAACTATGACAGACAAAATTAGAAAAAAATATCCAGAAAATCTAATTGTAGGATTTTTAATGAATTTATTTGCAAATTATGGTTGAAAATAAGTATTTGGTCAATAACAAAAGTTTCTCAATACTTTGTTATATACCCTTTGTTGACAATGACACAGGTCAAACGTTTTCTGTAAGTCTTCACAAGGTTTTCACACACTGTTGCTGGTATTTTGGCCCATTCCTCCATGCAGATCTCCTCTAGAGCAGTGATGTTTTGGGGCTGTCGCTGGGCAACACGGACTTTCAATTCCCTCCAAAGATTTTCTATGGGGTTGAGATCTGGAGACTGGGTAGGCCACTCCAGGACCTTGAAATGCTTCTTACGAAGCCACTCTTTCGTTGCCCGGGCGGTGTGTTTGGGATCATTGTCATGCTGAAAGACCAAGCCACGTTTCATCTTCAATGCCCTTGCTGATGGAAGGAGGTTTTCACTCAAAATCTCACGATACATTGCCCCATTAATTCTTTCCTTTACACGGATCAGTCGTCCTGGTCCCTTTGCAGAAAAACAGCCCCAAAGCATGATGTTTCCACCCCCATGCTTCACAGTAGGTATGGTGTTCTTTGGATGCAACTCAGCATTCTTTGTCCTCCAAACACGACGAGTTGAGTTTTTACCAAAAAGTTATATTTTGGTTTCATCTGACCATATGACATTCTCCCAATCCTCTTCTGGATCATCCAAATGCACTCTAGCAAACTTCAGACGGGCCTGGACATGTACTGGCTTAAGCAGGGGGACACGTCTGGCACTGCAGGATTTGAGTCCCTGGTGGCGTAGTGTGTTACTGATGGTAGGCTTTGTTACTTTGGTCCCAGCTCTGTGCAGGTCATTCACTAGGTCCCCCCGTGTGGTTCTGGGATTTTTGCTCACCGTTCTTGTGATCATTTTGACCCCACGGGGTGAGATCTTGCGTGGAGCCCCAGATCGAGGGAGATTATCAGTGGTCTTGTATGTCTTCAATTTCCAAATAATTGCTCCCACAGTTGATTTATTCAAACCAAGCTGCTTACCTATTGCAGATTCAGTCTTCCCAGCCTGGTGCAGGTCTACAATTTTGTTTCTGGTGTCCTTTGACAGCTCTTTGGTCTTGGCCATAGTGGAGTTTGGAGTGTGACTGTTTGAGGTTGTGGACAGGTGTCTTTTATACTGATAACAAGTTCAAACAGGTGCCATTAATACAGGTAACGAGTGGAGGACAGAGGAGCCTCTTAAAGAAGAAGTTACAGGTCTGTTAGAGCCAGAAATCTTGCTTGTTTGTAGGTGACCAAATACTTATTTTCCACCATAATTTGCAAATAAATTCATTAAAAATCCTACAATGTGATTTTCTGGATATTTTTTTCTCAATTTGTCTGTCATAGTTGACGTGTACCTATGATGAAAATTACAGGCCTCTCTCATCTTTTTCAGTGGGAGAACTTGCACAATTGGTGGCTGACTAAATACTTTTTTCCCCCACTGTATACAGTGGGGAGAACAAGTATTTGATATACTGCCGATTTTGCAGGTTTTCCTACTTACAAAGCATGTAGAGGTCTGTAATTTTTATCATAGGTACACTTCAACTGTGAGAGACGGAATCTAAAACACAAATCCAGAAAATCACATTGTATGATTTTTAAGTAATTAATTTGCATTTTATTGCATGACATAAGTATTTGATCACCTACCAACCAGTAAGAATTCCAGCTCTCACAGACCTGTTAGTTTTTCTTTAAGAAGCCCTCCTGTTCTCCACTCATTACCTGTATTAACTGCACCTGTTTGAACTCGTTACCTGTATAAAAGACACCTGTCCACACACTCAGACTCCAACCTCTCCACAATGGCCAATACCAGAGAGCTGTGCAAGGACATCAGGGATACAATTGTAGACCTGCACAAGGCTGGGATGGGCTACAGGACAATAGGCAAGCAGCTTGGTGAGAAGGCAACAACTGTTGGCGCAATTATTAGAAAATTGAAGAAGTTCAAGATGACGGTCAATCACCCTTGGTCTGTGGCTCCATGCAAGATCTCACCTCGTGGGGCATCAATGATCATGCGGAAGGTGAGGGATCAGCCCAGAACTACACGGCAGGACCTGGTCAATGACCTGAAGAGAGCTGGGACCACAGTCTCAAAGAAAACCATTAGTAACACACTACGCCGTCATGGATTAAAATCCTGCAGCGCACGCAAGGTCCCCCTGCTCAAGCCAGCGCATGTCCAGGCCCGTCTGAAGTTTGCCAATGACCATCTGGATGATCCAGAAGGTTATGTGGTCTGATGAAACAAAAATAGAGCTTTTTGGTCTAAACTCCACTCGCCGTGTATGGAGAAAGAAGGATGAGTACAACCCCAAGAACACCATCCCAACCGTGAAGCATGGAGGTGGAAACATCATTCTTTGGGGATGCTTTTCTGCAAAAGGGACATGACGACTGCACCGTATTGAGGGGAGGATGGATGGGGCCATGTATCGCAAGATCTTGGCCAACAACCTCCTTCCCTCAGTAAGAGCATTGAAGATGGGTCGTGGCTGGGTCTTCCAGCATGACAACGACCCGAAACACACAGCCAGGGCAACTAAGGAGTGGCTCCGTAAGAAGCATCTCAAGGTCCTGGAGTGGCCTAGCCAGTCTCCAGACCTGAACCCAATAGAAAATCTTTGGAGGGAGCTGAAAGTCTGTATTGCCCAGCGACAGCCCCGAAACCTGAAGGATCTGGAGAAGGTCTGTATGGAGGAGTGGGCCAAAATCCCTGCTGCAGTGTGTGCAAACCTGGCAAGACCTACAGGAAACATATGATCTCTGTACTTGAAAACAAAGGTTTTCGTACTAAATATTACATTCTGCTTTTCTGATGTATCAAATACTTATGTCATGCAATAAAATGCAAATTAATTACTTAAAAATCATACAATGTGATTTTCTGGATTTTTATTTTAGATTCCGCCTCTCACAGTTGAAGTGTACCTATGATAAAAATTACAGACCTCTACATGCTTTGTAAGTAGGAAAACCTGCAAAATCGGCAGTGTATCAAATACTTGTTCTCCCCACTGAACATACACACACACTAACTACCAAAGTTTTAGAACACCTACTCATTCAATGGTTTTTCTTTATTTTTACTATTTTCTATATTATAGAATAAAAGTTAAGACATCAAAACTATGAAATATTACATATGGAATCATGTAGTAACCAAAAAATAGTTAAACAAATCAAAATATATTTTATATTTGCGATTCTTCAAATAGTCACCTTTTGCCTTGATGACACTACGAGGGCACTACGTACATCCACCTCTGGCCTGCTAGCCCCCCTACCTTTTTATTTTACCTTTATTTTACTAGGCAAGTCAGTTAAGAACAAATTCTTATTTCCAATGATGGCCTCTACGGAAGCACAGTTCACGCTCAGCCCAGTCAAAGCTATTCGCTGCTCTGGCACCCCAATGGTGGAACAAGCTCCCCCACGACGCCAGGACAGCAGAATCACTGACCACCTTCCGGAGACACTTCAAACCCTACCTCTTTAAAGGAATACCTGGAATAGTATAACAGTAATCCTTCTACACACCCCTCCCCCCATAACAAAAAAAAGAAGGGTGGTTGTCCCACTGGCTATCCTAAGTTCAATGCACCAATTTGTAAGTCGCTCTGGATAAGAGCATCTGCTAAATGACTTAAATGTAAATGCAAATGACCGCTTTGCACACTCTTGGCATTCTCTCAACGAGCTTCACTTGGAATGCTTTTCCAACAGTCTTGAATGAGTTCCCACATATGCAAAGAACTTGTTGGCTGCTTTTCCTTCACTCTGCGGTCCGACTCATCCCAAACCATCTCAATTGGGTTGAGGTCGGGGGATTGTGGAGGCCAGGTCATCTGATGAAGCACTCCATCACTCTCCATTGCTTGTGTTTCTTGGCCCAAGCAAGTCTCTTCTTCTTATTGGTGTCCTTTAGTAGTGGTTTCTTTGCAGCAATTCGACCATGAAGGCCTGATTTACGCAGTCTCCTCTGAACAGTTGATGTTGAGATGTGTCTGTTACTTGAACTCTGTGATGCATCTATTTGGGCTGCAATTTCTGAGGCTGGTAACTCTAATGAACTTATCCTCTGCAGCAGAGGTAACTCTGGGTCTTCCATTCCTGTGGCGGTCCTCATGAGAGCCAGTTTCATCATAGCGCTTGATGGTCGCGGCAGGTAGCTTAGTGGTTAAGACCGTTGTGCCAGTAACCGAAAGGTCGCTGGTTCTAATCCCCGAGCCGACTAGGTGAAAAATCTGTCGATGTGCCCTTGAGCAAGGCACTTAACCCTAATTGCTCATGTAAGTCGCTCTGGATAAGAGCGTCTGCTCTTATCCACCCCCCCCTTGTCACAACACAACTGATTGGCTCAAATGCATTAAGAAGGAAAGAAATTCCACAATTAACTTTTAAGAAGGCACACCTGTTAATTGAAATGCATTCCAGGTGACTACCTCATGAAGCTGGTTGAGAGAATGCCAAGAGTGTGCAAAACTGTCAAGGCAAAGGGTGGCTATTTGAAGAATCTAAAATATATTTTGATTTGTTTAACACTTCTTTGGTTACTACATGATTCCATATGTGTCCTTTCATAGTTTTGATGTCTTCACTATTATTCCACAATGTAAAAAATAGTAAAAAATAAAGAAAAACCCTTGAATGAGTATGTGCTCTAAAACTTTTGACAGGTAGTCCCCTGTAGCTCAGTTGGTAGAGCATGGCGCTTGCAACGCCAGGGTTGTCGGTTCGTTTCCCACGGGGGGCCAGTATGAAAATGTATGCACTCACTGACTGTAAGTCGCTCTGGATAAGAGCGTCTGCTAAATGACTAAAATGTAAATGTAAAATGTATTGTATATACACACTACCGTTCAAAAGTTTGGGGTCACTTAGAAATGTCCTTGTTTTCGAAAGAAAAGCATTTTTTTTGTCCGTTAAAATATTAAATTGATCAGAAATACAGTGTAGACATCGTTCATGTTGTAAATGGCTATTACTGACCTTCTAGGCAGAGTTGCAAAGAAAAAGCCATATCTCAGACTGGCCAATAGAAATAAAAGATTAAGATGGGCAGTCTGAGATACAGCTTTTTCTTTGCAACTCTGCCTAGAAGGTCAGCATCCTGGAGACGCCTCTTCACTGTTGATGTTGAGACTTTTTTGCGGTTACTATTTAATGAAGCTGCCAGTTGAGGACCTGTGAGGCGTTAATAATACGGGGTCCTTAGCTAAGTGATGAGCTTTAAGGGCACTATGGTGTTGATGGCTGAGCTGTAGTCAATGAATAGCATTCTCACATAGGTGTTCCTTTTGTCCAGGTGGGAAAGGGCAGTGTGGAGCGCAATAGAGATTGCGTCATCTGTCGATCTGTTGTGGCGGTATGCAAATATGAGTGGGTCTAGGGTTTCTGGGAAAATGGTGTTGATGTGAGCCATGACCAGCCTTTCAAAGCACTTCATGGCTACAAACGTGAGTGCTACAGGTCTGTAGTCATTTAGGCAGGTTACCTTAGCTTGAAACATGTTGGAATTACAGACTCAGTTAGGGACAGATTGAAAATGTCAGTTGACACTTGCCAGTTGGTTAGCGCATGCTCGGAGTACACGTCCTGGAATCCGTTCTGGCCCAGCGGCCATGTGAATGTTGACCTGTTTAAAGGTATTACTCATATCGGCTACGGAGACCGTGAGCACACAGTCGTCCGGAACAGCTGATGCTCTCATGCATGCTTCAGTGTTGCTTGCCTCGAAGCGAGCATAGAAGTAATTTAGCTCGTCTGGTAGGCTCGTGTCACTGGGCAGCTCGCGGCTGTGCTTCCCTTTGTAGTCTGTAATAGTTTGCAAGCCCTGCCACATCCGATGAGCGTCGGAGCAGGTGTAGTACGATTCAATCTTAGCCCTGTATTGAGTCTTTGCCTGTTTGATGGTTCGTCGGAGGGAATAGCGGGATTTCTTATAAGCGTCCGGGTTAGAGTCCCGCTCCTTGAAAGCGGCAGCTCTACCTTTAGCTCAGTGCGGATGTTGCCTGTAATCCATGGCTTCTGGTTGGGGTATGTACGTACAGTTACTTTGGGGACGAAGTCATCGATGCACTTATTGATGAAGCCAGTGACTGATGTGGTGTACTCCTCAATGCCATTGGAAGAATCCCAGAACATATTCCAGTCTGTTCTTGCAAAACAGTCCTGTAGCTTAGCATCTGCGTCACCTGACCACTTCTTTATTGACCAAGTCACTGGTGCTTCCTGCTTTAGTTTTTGCTTGTAAGCAGGAATCAGGAGGATAGAATTATGGTCAGATTTGCCAAATGGAGGGCGATGGAGAGCATTGCACGCGTCTCTGTGTGTGGAGTAAAGGTGGTCTAGAATTGAGTGTGGTCTTAGTGCCAGCATTGGTTTGTGGTGGTAAATAGACAGCTACGAAAAATATAGATGAAAACTCTTGGTAGTGTGGTTTACAGCTTATCATGAGATACTCTACCTCAGGTGAGCAAAACCTTGAGACTTCCTTAATATTAGATGTTGTGCACCAGCTGTTGTTTAAAAATATACACAGCTCTCCACCCCTTGTCTTACCGGAGGCAGCGGTTCTATCTTGCCGATGCGGCGTAAACCCCGCCAGCTCTATGCTATCCATGTCGTCGTTCAGCCACGACTCGGTGAAACATAACATATTACAGTTTAATGGCCCGTTGGCAGGATATTCGTGATCGTAGCTCGTCTATTTTGTTATCCAATGATTGTACGTTGGCTAATAGGACTGATGGTACAGGCAGATTACCCACTCGCCATCGGATCCTTACAAGGCACCCCGACCTACGTCCCTGATATCTCCGTCTTTCTCCTGCGAATGACAGGGATTTGGGCCTTGTCGGGTGTCTAATGTAAATCCTTCGAGTCCGACTCATTAAAGAAAACATATTTGTCCAGTACGAGGTGAGTAATCGCTGTCCTGATATACAGAAGCTATTTTCGGTCATAAGAGACGGTGGCAGAAACATTATGTTCAAAATAACACGAAAAAAACAAAACAATAGCACAATTTGTTAGGAGCCTGTAAAAACGGCAGCCATCTCCTCCGGCGCCATTATAGCTCATAAAGTTTCTATCCATAGTCAGAGCTAGAAAGGGGGGAGTCAAGTGTAAGTGCTGGTTCAGGTTTTATTTTTAGGTGTTGATGAGGATTATTTAAGATACGGTTTGAAGAGGTAGGGTCTCAGATGTTTTCGGAAGATGGGCAGGGACTCTGCTGTCCTAGCTTCAGGGGGAAGCTGGTTCCACCATTGGGGTGCCAGGACAGAGAAGATCTTGGACTTGACTGAGTGGGAGCTGCCCTCCCGTAGGGGTGGGATGGCCAAGAGACCTGAGGTGGCAGAACGGAGTGCTGTTCCGTAGGTAAGCACCATGGTCTTGTAGTGGATGCGAGCTTCAACCGGAAGCCAGTGGAGGGTGCGGAGGAGCGGGGTGACATGAGATTACTTTGGAAGGTTGAAAACCAGGCGGGCTGCAGCATTCTGGATAAGTTGCAGGGGTTTGATGGCACAAGCGGGGAGCCCAGCCAACAGCAAGTTACAGTAGTCCAGACGGGAGAGATTAAGTGCCTGGATTCTGTTTGTGTACCACATTATTTCTTACTAGTAACACATTTATTGTTTTAGAAACATTACAAAGTATGCGTTTCCGTTTTTTTGATGTAATTGTAGGGGGAAAAACATATTTTGGCTGGTAAAAATTCTGAGTGGCCGGTAGATTTTTTAATCTACCTGCTACTGTGGCCGGTGGAACAAAAAGTACATTTTACGCCCTAATAGCCTCAATATATGGTTCAAACTACACTTGATATCATGGGATGGTCAGTCCTAGCTCTGTCTATGAATTTGAGAGTGGTTACATTTCTTCTGCCCCATCCCCTCAGCTTTTTACCAAAACAATGGCAGATCGCCCCTTTAAAACTGATCTCTGTGTCTGGAACTACATATGGTTTTTGAGAAACTTCTCAACAGAGAAGATATACTTCTGACATGATTTATTCAGTGTATAGCTAGGACAGACAGGAAGCAGCTGACAAAAAAGATAACCTCATTAGGATGCTTCCTGTGGAACTCCTTGATCTGTTTTAGTCTGTTGTAGAACTCTGCAAACTCATTTGGTCCTGAGATGGCATTCAGTTCATCCTTCCTCATACTGTCGAAAGAGAACGCAACAATATTATACTCCACATAGCAAGGCTGATCATGCATGAGAGCTTGAAACACAAACACATGACACACTTACCCATCTTTGTCTTCATATGCTTCCCTGACAGTTGAACTCACGTCCATGTATCTCTGAAAGGATGACAAAGCTTGTCATTTAAAAAAATACTGTCACATCATGCATGTCCTTGACAAGTAGCCTAACTGTTAGCCACAAGACAAGTAATTATGAAAATACTGGTATAACTTATTGCTGTGATGTTTCATTATCACACAGAATACTCACATCTAACATTGCTCTTGTTCGATGGTCTGAGTTTATTTGTTCGCGTAACTGTTTGAGAAGAAACATGCATACATATTAGCTAGCTGGCATAGACAGAAACGGGACCAAACTCCATCCCATTGTGTTGTATTTACTAGTTAGCACTACTAACTAGTTAGCTAGCTGACGTTAGCTAACTAGTTAGCCAAATAGCTAATGCAATTCGCTGACTGAATACAATACATTTTTACACTTTAGTCATTTAGCAGACGCTCTTGTCCAGAGCAACTTACTATTCATACAATAATAGTTGTTAGCTAAATTGTAACTGATACAATTGTTAGTTGGCCACAAATAAACAAAATAATAACATATAAGTTACTATTCTCAGCAATAACCTTAGCTAATATGAATTTGTTTAATGGTCTCTAACATTGGTTTGCTTTGGATCAATGAACGTCTTCATTAGCATTACATAGCATTAGCATTGATGCAACGCATACCGTGGTTTTCTTATGCATCATTTCCTTTGTTTTGGCATCCAACAGCCTTTCCTTCTCCTCATGGTAGCGCCGTTGTTGTTCTAAAATCGTCTCCATTGTTATTTTCTGACCTACAAAATACAGAAATAAGACGGACTTGAACAATGAATGCCATAAAACTTCGGCTACGTTTATTTTCAATGGCGCATGTTCCGATATAGAGGAAGTAGTTCCACAGTTTATTCACCGCGTGAGGAGACATCGTTCCCATAATTTTGGTTCCGCCACGCTCAGTGAGTTTGGAAGAGCGATAATCCGTTTTTTTCTCCGGTTTTTATGTGAGTAATGTATTTTAGAATTTTTTCACTGTGAAAAACTAATATTTCCAGTTGTTCAATATGCTGGTATGCATAGCCACAGGAAGTCGTTTGGGGGTGGGGGTGCTGCATATTTATTTTATTTTATTGTATTTTGAAGGAGGAATGCAGCAAAAATATTTTTGCCCGCGCTACAGATGCTATATCGGTCCGCTAATACAGCACTATTAACCTCTACGGAATCGATGTCCCATATTCCGGACAGTTGAGCTAATGTGCGCTAATGTGATTAGCATGACTGTTGTGTAAGTAACAGCAAACTTTCCAGGACATAGAAATGTCTTATATGGGCAGAGTGAAAAAATACCATGCTATTGTTTGAGGAGAGTGCACAACAACAAAAAACATATCAAGGCAACTGGTTTGATACATTCACCTCTGAAGGTAAATAATGTACTTACATTCAGTAATCTTGCTCTGATGTGTCATCCTAACGGTCCCAGAGATAAAAATGTAGCATAGTTTTGTTTGATAAAATCAATTTTTATATTGAAATGTAGGAACTGGTTCTACAGTTTGAACCCCTGCTGTCTCTGGCTCCACACCCACCCTGCCCGGCCATCTAGATGTGTGAAAGTTAGTGTATAAGCTGATGATCCATCATGTATGACATTCCTGGGAATGTGTAAACTTACATTTTGTATTACGATATCATTTTTGTATGTTCTCTATAGTTATGTACTTGAAAATGTATCAATTGACCAATTCAGCACATTTGGGCAGTCTTGATACAAAATAGTCCAGTATTGCAATGCTTCACTGGATCAAACTGAAACTTTGCACACACACTGCTGCCATCTAGTGAAATTGCGACTAAACTGTAATATTATATTGTGGCATTTCTCTTGCATTTCAAATATGATCAAATAAATAAAAAATAAACCATGTTTTTTTGTTTGTATTATCTTTTACCAGATCTAATGTGTTATAGTCTCCTACATTAATTTCACATTTCCACAAACTTCAAAGCGTTTCCTTTCAAATGGTATTAAGAGTATGCATGTCCTTGCTTCAGGTCCTGAGCTACAGGCAGTTACATTTGGGGATGTCATTTTGAGGCGAAAATTTAAAAAAGGGTCAGATCCATAAGAGGTTAAAGGCCCAGCTCACTACCTTTGTGAGAATTCTTTTTTTAAATTTAGATTTTTCAGGGGGTGCTGATTTGTCTGATTTGAAGATGATGTCGTTTTCTATGTACTGTCCTTGAACTTTTCAAATAAAGAAAAAGCAGAAGGAAAAATGCCCTAATATATCAAAAGGACAGTGACCTATTCATGATATATTGTTAGGTTTGACCGTTATTCCTCTACTGCCAATGCTCGTTACCCCATTAGAACAGTGCAATACACACACACTTGGTTGCGCGCACGCGTGTACCCAATGTGTAAAAAAAAAAAAAAGACAGCGCGCGCTCAGAGGCGGTCGGGTTGTCTGATTTTCTCACAGCCAGAGCGGATAACGAAAGCGGAGAACCAAATCGAATAGAACGGCGGACAACACACGGGATATAGCCTACTTCAGGGGTTGATAGATTGTTTGCATCGACCGTCCGTGCGTCAACTATTTGGAAGGTAATCTCTTTTTGAAACATTGTAACAACTGCACATTGAAAGTAACGTTTAAAGACCGGATGGGCCGGGGGGCTCTTAATGTGGGAACTGAAAAGCTTCTCAGCTAATATTTCACTCAAACTGCTGCGAACGATTTCTTTTGTGTGTCAGCGTATCTTTAGGCTATGAGGGCAAATGAGGGTTCTCCGATTACTGTTGGGGTGTTAATTTTTAGGCCTCTTCAATTGCGTGGGGTGCACGCGATGTGAGGGTGCTCCCCCAGCAGTTATTGTGACAGCCCCGCTTGACAACAGGGATTATTTACACAACAAAAGAAACATGTGCTCATCATTATCTGTTTTTGTATGAATGACTGTGAGACCAATGCAGCACGGGATTTGTTACTTTTGAGCTGTTTTTATGATCACTGGTCAGGTTCAAAAGGAGAACACTGAAAGTGTTTAAAGAGCCAATGGCCTGGGAGAAGAAGGATTGGCTGGGTTCATGTTATTGTTACATGTGCACCAATGTCATTGATAGCCAAATCTCACAGTATTTTCAATTGATCGTGAGTCTTTCAATTGTCAAAGAGATATGACACGTAGAATAGAATCAATAAAATAGAACAGAAACATAACGTATTCTAGAAGATCATGCTTTGTTATTGTATGCTTATCCTATTAACAACACTCATCAGTTGCCTCAGTAGAAATCACCAATAACTGTATCAGGAGAAAAATGTGTTAATGTATCCAATTACTGTCTGTGCAGAATGTTGCCCAATGGATCCTGAATGTTGATGACGAAAGTGTGTGTGGTATAACTGCACTTTGCATTGATTGAAGATCTGTTGTCTGTCATCATGCTCTTTCTGGAATGTGATGCTCAGTTCAGCAACCATCTGCTCCTTTACAGTAGTCCTACACACACAAACAAACACATACACACACAAACACAACCCCCATTTACCCAAACAACTGGTTCTCATTCTGTGAATGTTTAAAATGCACAGCTTCACCTTGAGGGCTCATATTGTATGTTGGGAAATTTAATTTCCTCAATGCGACCTTGTAGAAGGAGCTTTGATTATAGAGGCTGTAGTGTGAGCAGGTCTGCTGGTCCGTGGGGACATGGAACCTGCCTGCCTTGCTATAATGACCTTTAAAAGACCTAAGAGCTGAGAGGGGAACAGTATTTCATTCTGTTGGCTGTGGCTGGCTGGCCGTCTCTGGTGGTTTGGTTTTTAATACTGTACTTCTAACAGAATAGCTACTGACTGAAGGAGAACCACCGAACCAATAGGATTCAAACCTTTGACTGCTATATCTTTAGTCAGGTGATAACCTTCTTTGTAAGGTGTGTAGGGAAACCCCAAACCTTCGACTTATCTGTGTGTGTGTGTGTACCTGAATGCATGTGTGTCCCAGCGCCAGGATGTCCAGTGAGTTGCAGCCCAGCTCGAGGCCGGACGACAGTCCCAACACCAGTGGAGGCAGCTGGGACACAGAGCAGAGAGAGGTGGCCCCTCTGAGTCAGGAGCAGGCTCAGGAGAGGGATCAGACAACGCCCAAGAAGAAAGAGGCCAAGATATCCAGCAAGACCGCTGCCAAGCTCTCCACCAGCGCCAAGAGGTAGAGCTGTAATTCTCTCTATTCTGTAGGTTGTGTAATTACGTGTCCTTGATGGTCTTGTTCAAATACAATAGGCAGGTAGCGTATTTATGTTTTTTGTGGAATTTCTTTGGACTACACAGTATATACTGTACATGCACCATTCTGAGCCAAGAATGTACTTCATAAACAGTATAATACGGAGATGATATTGACTCAGATGCACCTTGAAGCAGTGGGTTTATTATAACCATCAATGGGTTATTATGAAATTCAATGGTCTGTGGGACATAAAAAAAATAAAAGTGTTTGTGTCACAGAGAGAGTGCCCATGGATGCGTGAACGTGAGCGAGGGAGGCCTGCATGTTCTGTAATTGGTCCATTTCCCCCTGGATTCCCTCGTTCATTCCCTCGTTTATTCCTCCCTCCATCCTTTCTTAACAGCCTGCAGCCTCACCAGGTAAAATATGCCACCTCAGGAGAAAATACTGTAGATGAAATTACAGAGCGTACTGTGCATTCAAGCCTGGGAACAACTTACTCCATAACTGTGGTGAATGTATTACAGTTATACAGCCACTTGCAGAAATATGTATTTTCCCACTCTCTGTACTGAATAGTAGGGCACAATGATTTACCCTCAGTCTCCTCTCATCATGAACCAGAGAGTTTATTATTAATACAAGCACACACAGAGGAGATGAGGGGATCTGCTGTCGTTTGTTCTGCCCTTGCTCACTCGCTCTATGAGGTGTGGTGCCTACCTGTCAGCACTCGTGTGTGTGTGTGTGTGTGTGTGTGTGTATGCGTGCGCACACCTCCGTGGTGTGGCATTTGGAGAGGAACGAGGGAACGAGTCGACAGGGATGACAGGTGAAATTAACAAAAGGACCACCTGAGGTTCTCTCCCGCTCTGAGCGGTGATGGTAGTGGTGTAGTGGTGGTGAACGGTGGGGTGCCATTTCTACTGATGTTGTGACGCTTCCCTATCTCCTGATATTGGAAGGCTGCTTGTCGTTGTCCTCCCCCATGGCTGCAGCTGTCTGTTTGTATTGCTCATCTTGCAGATAGTAACAACAGTTGTTGCGAGCATTGTGAATAGATGATTTAGGGCCAGGGGCCGTATGAAGCGTCTCAGACTAGGATCAGTTTTAGATCATAATGAATCAGATTGTTATGGACAGGGAGGACCTCATTTACATCAACACCCCTACTCTGAGACGCTTTATACATTCGGAACCAGGCTTATATTTCAAAATCTGTAGGTTTATGAATATTAATGCGAGTAGAAGGGTTTGGAAGCAAAATTATTTTCCAATCGTTTAGTTCTGAACAGAACCATTCTTTTTTCGTTCTGTTCCACTGTGCCGAACAGCAAAATAAAGATCTGAACCAGTTCGAACGGTTTATATTGTTCCTTTCTGCTCCTTTTTAAACCTCTGAAATCAACATGAAATGACTTCACCAATCAGTGCGGATAGAGCAGCAAGCTATAACTAGTTGTTTACATACATTGGACAGACAAGTGTAGGGTGCGAGGTGCGACTGAAATGTTGCGGGTGGGGAGAAAGCGAGAGATGGTGGAGGAGGAGGCTTGGCTTGAAGCACTGGGCATCTTGTTATGACATGCATTATCTGAATTAGGCCCACAGAATTATACCTACGGAGGAGCGACTTCTATGAATGAACTTTGAATGTCTTTGAACTTCCAAGAGAATAAGCTTGTGTGTGCAGAGTGGCAACACAATTAAAATAAAAACACGTCTTACCTTTTTGTTGTTAATAAATCCAATGTGAAACGGGATAACTATAGTATCCTTCATTATTATTGAAAAAGTTTATCCATTCTTCTCTAATTAAAGATCTCTCTCCCTAATTTCTCAATCACGTTTTTAACGTCAGTAGGCACACACACTGCTAAAGAGAACAGTAGAGATCACTTTCGTTTCGTGAGAGAGAGAGAGAGAGAGAGAGAGAGAGAGAGAGAGAGAGAGAGAGAGAGAGAGAGAGAGAGAGAGAGAGAGAGAGAGAGAGAGAGAGAGAGAGAGAGAGAGAGAGAGAGAGAGAGAGAGAGAGAGAGAGAGAGAGAGAGAGAGAGAGAGAGAGAGAGAGAGAGAGAGAGAGAGAGAGAGAGAGAGAGAGAGAGAGAGAGAGAGAGAGAGAGAGAGAGAGAGAGAGAGAGAGAGAGAGAGAGAGAGAGAGAGAGAGAGAGAGAGAGAGAGAGAGAGAGAGAGAGAGAGAGAGATTCTATAATACAATAATACACCGGCTAGCTAGTGTGTGTGTGTATGGCATTACGTATATATAATCTGTGTGTAATGTATATAAAGTGTGTGTGTATAACATGTGTGTTCCTCCTTATTCCCCAGGATTCAGAAGGAGCTGGCTGAGATAACCTTGGACCCGCCACCTAACTGCAGGTAGAAGCTTGTTCATTGTCTGTTTTATGACGGTCTGTGCTTGAGTGTTTGTGTGTGCACGTCTTTGTGCGTAAGCCTGTTTATTGTCTGTGTTGCGCCTCTTTTATGTATCTGTGACACCTGAGGCACTCTGTTAGTCTGTGCTATGCATGGCGGAGAAGGAAAGGGGATTGTGAAGGTGCTGTGCTGGCTGAGTCAGTCAGATGAACGGTATACAGATAGGTACATTACTGCGGTGCTGCCTGCATTTACAATGCCATTTGTCTGTTTGTTGGGCTGACTGTGAGATTAAACGACCTATTCAGAGATGTGCGAGTGGTGAGTCACAGCAAAAGTAGAAAGAGAAGTGATTGACCTGATTGGCCAGCAAGTTCACTACTGGGATCACTCTAGTAATGTTGCTTGCCGCTGCCACGTTTGCTCCGACTCCTGCGGCTGGGAAAGGCACTCTTTCAACTTTTCAATGCACAAACACACTAGCTGAGCATTTATCGTTTATTTTACACTAAGTCATAGTGGTGGGGGGCCACGATGCTACAACACACACCTGTCAATCAAGGGTTTCTGTGGGTTTTCATTGTGTGGGTCTGTTGTTGGAGAGAGATGAAAAAGGTGAAGGTGTGGGTGATTGAGAGAAAATCAACTTCACGACTAAAAACACTCCCGTGACGGTTCTTAAACCATTTCCCCCTGGAGCGTTAGAGTGTGTGTGTAACCCTCAGCCCCAGATACGGAGAATCTCAATGAAGCATGCTATTATATTCACTGACAAAGGGCTAAAGGGAGACGGGGAAAAATTGATTTCAGACATTTGTTTTGAAAATGACATTTGTATGAAAACAGGTTATTTGAAGAATGTCCATTCTGAAATCAGTTTCATGACGAATGGATTCACTTCGGCGTCAGGCAGCGGCAGTTTGGTCACCCCAGAGATGTGTGTGTGTGTTTGAGATGAGTGAAGAATTGGCCACAGACTGCTGGAGTATCTTTCAGTACAGAGCACCGTGAGGGAGCTCTGACACACTTGAGTTGTAGATTTCTGTATTGAATCCCCTTGGGGTGTTTGGTTCATTCCTACCAAAACAGGCCCAAGCTCCCCTCCAAGTCTTCTATAAACCCATGTGGAGTTTTCTAGTGTTTGGTTTGTAAATGCTGACACAACAATATAACACTTCAACATGCATTTTGTGAGATAAAAGCAATGAGCGTGAATAATATTTTTCATATATGGATGTAATACCCCATTAGGATCATTTATGGTAGCCTACGCAGTACATTAGAAGATATGAGGCTAATTTCCTCTTGGTTTGTGCTGTATTCCTTTAATAGTGCTACGAGTAGAAACATCCACCATCTGTTTATCAAAGGCTGTGTGTGTTCTGCCTGCCCTCGCCGACTAATTGATGTGACAACAGTGTTAAACGTCTCTGTAGAGGAGGACGGGGCGGGTGAGAGGTGTGAGATGTGAGGGAGTGGACACTGTAGGACACACAGCTCATTAGCTTCTCTTTGTTTTTCCTCCATCCTTTCTTCTCCTTCAGCAGCGAACCGCTTCTGCTCTTCCTCCTCATTTCAATAAAACATTCTCTCGCTTTCTTGCGTTCTCCCTTTCTTTCTCTCACCCCATCCTCAGTCTGTTTTTTATCCCTATTTTAACGAGAGGAGAGGGAGTAGTGATGCTTTCCCCTTGGGAAAATAAAACAGATCAAACTTTCATCGAAAAGGGTCTCATTTGAAGAACGTATTTGGCAACATGTTGAAAGGAAGCAGGCCAAGCAGGAAGGATGTGGAGGATATATTATGGGATGCTATGGGGATATTTTCTCTTGTTTAATCATCTTTGTCAGCTGAGCAGAGAGTAATTAATTGAATGTGACAAGCACTCTGCAAGGCTATGTAAATACCCCCTCAACAGACACATTATATTGCCTCACTGCTCAACACGCCTTTTTACCTCTGTGTGTGTGTGTGTGTGTGTGTGTGTGTGTGTGTGTGTGTGTGTGTGTGTTTTTGTTAATTACCATATCCTTTCATGATGGTCCTGGCAGCGTTTTGATAAGAATCCCCCGTTGGCAGAAGGAAACAATGTGGATCCCTTGGCAGATTGGCCATGCTTTCTTTCTTTCTTTCTTTCTTTCTTTCTTTCTTTCTTTCTTTCTTTCTTTCTTTCTTTCTTTCTTTCTTTCTTTCTTTCTTTCTTTCTTTCTTTCTTTCTTTCTTTCTTTCTTTCTTTCTTTCTTTCTTTCTTTCTTTCTTTCTTTCTTTCTTTCTTTCTTTCTTTCTTTCTTTCTTTCTTTCTTTCTTTCTTTCTTTCTTTCTTTCTCCCACTCTCTGCCACTACTCCCCTCTCTTTCTCTCTATCCCTCCCTCCTTCCCTCCATTCCTCCATAATCCCAGGAACATTGTGTGCTAGCGTGTTGTTCCAGAGTAATTCATTCTAAATGAAGACCAGTAATCATCTCCAGACATCACAGTGGTGACTGATGAAGTGATGAGGTGGAATAGAAGGTATTGATGCGTATCGTAACGGGGAACTACAGAAGGAGAAAATATCTAATTCCACACTGTGATTATCAGGGCGGTGGTAATGTGTGATTGACTAATACATGCCTCAATTAGCTTGGCAATGTAATTGACTTACAGCAGTCTCTCTCCCGGTTTCAGACATAATCCAATATGAGCATTCAGATGTGATTATTATCATCTTGTGTATATATACTGTAGAAGAAGATGGTACAGAAGGCTGGAAACGGCTGGGTTAGCTTTTTCAGAGATAGGCAAAGACTTGACGAAGACCTAAGGCTGGAAACAATGTCAATAAAGCACAGGGGAGGCAGGAAGCATACATCCCAGTGTGCAGAGTCTTTTTAACCCTTTGCTGAGCTTTTTCAGAGATACACAGATTTCATACATAACATGAACAGAGGCTGCTGTGGAGCCCTCCTGTTTCTGGGTCTGAGTGATGTGAGGTGAGGTGAAGGTCACCTGTGTTTTCTGGCAAGAGGTTGTTAACCAGTCTTTGTCTAGGCTGAGTAGAGGGCTGTCTGACCTTGTAGTGCTTCTACTAAAGGCGTCCTCATGCTTCCCAGCCAAAACAGTTCGGAAGAGTTTGTGCATATATTATGACGACATTTTGTGACTTTTTTTGTTTGTTTTGGACTTCGGTGAGGGGTTTTTCGGCTGTTCGGGCACAATTTTTTCTTCAAGCCAGACAAAGTTTGGGAGCCGAAGTCTATGCCCCTTCGTCCGTGATTGGTCAACTGTAGGGATTCTTCAATAAAGTCTTTGTTGTCGTTTAATGAGAGAATACTTGTTTTTTCATGCATATTTTTTTCATTGAGAAATACTGCACCAAACATCTGAGTTAGATGTAAAATTGTGCGACTAAGATATCCTCGGCAAAAACGTAAAAATTTATGACAGATTTCTTGAGTTGTCGTAGATTAATTCTGACTATTTTGAGGAACTGTATACTGCCTACGGCGTCTCAAATAGGACAAACAGTACTATTGCCTCTTCTTTCTCGTTTTCAAGCAAAGGTCTTTTAAGGGAGTATGCGAGAACACTCGTTTGGTTCGGCTAGCCGACTTCCGCTAGCCACCAGCCGAACTGAAGCATGCTGATGCCTTGAGGGAGGAGAGGACAGAGGAAAGAGAAGAGGGAGGAGAGGACAGAGGGAGGAGAGGAGAGGAGGGAGGGGAGAGGAGGGTGGAAAGGACAGAGGGAGGAGAGTAGGGAGGGAGGATAGGACAGAGGGAGTAGAGGAGGGTGGAGAAGACAGAGGGAGGAGATTAGGGAGGAGAGAACAGGACAGTGTTTTGATTATCAGGGGGGGGGAGAAGGGGGGTTCTGATTGGTGTGGTGTAGTAGCAATATGTCACATTCCATGTCTCTGGCACTCATCATACATACCAAACAGTCATTTGAACTGCTCTCAGGTGGAAAGTGGTATACATGTATAAATAGAACACACTCGCATATCAACATGATCAAGTGTTGCTTTTATTAAAAACTGTCAGTATAAGAATTGAATATGAAGAGTGTTTACTTGGCAGATAGTGAATGAGTGGAGTCTGTTATTGAGTCCTGCGTACGGCTGCCAGTCAGCTATTTCTTTAGGTCAATTCATATTAATTGAGTTTTTACGGCTAAAACAACAAACCAGCAGCAAGCCAAACAGGCAATCCCAGAGTCAACAGGGAGACTAAAAGTTCAAGCACTTAGTCGTTTTTAACGAGAGAAGAACATCATTGTAAAAATGACTCTGTCAGCCACCCAGAGAGAGAGAGAGAGAGAGAGAGAGAGCATTAGAGAGTGCTAGAGAAAGAGAGATGAATTAAACAGTCAATTTGGTAGCATTGGAGTGCAAATGCTATTGTTATGATATGCTTAGCATTCCACGTTCCACATCATTGGGCTCTCTCTCTCAGCTAAGAGGATAGGATGTTATTGCCAGAGAATTCTAATAGAATTCCATCAGAGGGAGTAATATGTCACCACAAATTCATGAATAAGTAACATGTTTTAAATGGTTTTTATGACTCTTCATGGAAAGTCTCATGGGGTGCTTTATGTCTAGAGAGTTCAAGGGGATGTTTGGAGACTAGCCTCTCCTTTTGGTTGTACCAGTCTCTTTTATTTGAATTTGGAGGGGAGGGGAGAGATGGAGAGAATGTAGTCATAGTTCCATCTGGTCCACAGAAGCCAAGAGAGGCCCAGGGAGATTCCTCCACTTGCTGTGAGCTCACACTATGGATCTAATTACCCTCAGCTGGGTGTAGGGCCTTTCTCTTCTTTGCTCTTCTGTTCTCTTTTCACAGACACGCTACATGTCTTTATCTTCTCTCACACTCTTCACTCCCCCGCTATGCTTCTTCTCACACGCTACAGATCCTCATTTCACCATTATCATTTCTAATTCACCAATCTCCTTGCTTGCCTTTATGTCTGTCTGCTCTGCCGTTAGACACAGCTGATTTAAAGCCTGGCTCTGACGAAAGGGAGTTATGTGACTGATGTCACCAGTGTTGTTATGAGAGATGCTCATCGTGTCTCTGTGTTGGGTGAGTGATTAGCCCCTCATTAACAGGCTGCCTGCAGTATCCTTTGGTAGTCCATGGACACACACACACATCATCATCATCATCATTTTATTGGCCACAGAGTCATATTTGGCTTATACTGTCTACTTGTAAAAGTGTGTGTATTAAGGAAATGATTACAGGCTGAGGTAGAGAAAGAAGGTAACAGAGCACACTTGATGATAGTAGTCTAAATGTATAGAGCCATTTCTGTTGTCAACTATCTGGCTTCCCAACTGGCTTTAACAGCCAAAATCTCAACACAGCGATAAACACACAGCAAGATGACTAAGGCTGTCCTGGCTGGGCGTCTCTCTCTATATCTGCCTCTGTTGTTGTTGTTACAGCTGTACTCAACAAACCAGTTGCGAGGGTAGATGGACAGAGGCGTGCTGCCTCCCGGCCGAGCAATGCCAGCAACGTCCCTGTACTGTGACATAATACATGGCTCCTGGACGGGAGAGCAGGCTGGAGGGAAGGCACAGTACGGATGGATCAAATAAAATCCAAATGTATTTGTCACTGTCAAGATGTCAATGTGATGCGGTAGGATGAAGTCAGGCGCAGGACACAGAGCTAATCGAAAACGTACTTTACTCGTAGGTAACGTAAATAACATAACCTCCACGCAGGGAGGAAACAAACCCGCTCACCAGACGACAACCAAACATGAACAAACACGCACAGCATACAGTGGGAGCCAGAGGGTTAAATAGGGAGTAATCAATACCTAATGGGAACCAGGTGTGAACAATAAAGACAAGACAAGTAGAACACAGAAACATAGATCGGCAGCAGCTAGTACTCCGGTGACGACGAACGCCGAAGCCTGCCCGAGCAAGGAGGAGGAGCAGCCTCGGCTGAATCCGTGACAGTCACATGCTTCGTAAACAACAGGTGTAGACTAACAGTGAAATGCTTACATACAGGTCCTTTCAAACAATGCAGAGAAAGATAAAAATAATAAATAGAAGTAGTGACACAAGGAATAAGTAACTAATAACTAATAAAAATAACCAGTAAAACATGGCTATATACAGGGAGTACCAGTACCGAGTCGATATGATAAAATGGTCAGGTCTGTTTTCTTAGTGAACCGAGGTCTAAAACTGACGTGTGGTTTTAGCAATAGTGCTCAGAGGGCCTGAATGCACCCAGGCTACTTGTACCCATGCATATCCCACAATATATGCCACCAGAGGTCTCTTCACAATCCCCAAGTCAAGAACAGACTATGGGAGGCGCACAGTACTATGTAGAGCCATGGCTACATGGAATTCTATTCCACGTCAGGTAACTGATGCAAGCAGTAGAATCAGATTTTAAAAAACAGATAAAAATACACGTTATGGAACAGCGGGGACTGTGAAGAGACACACACACAGGCACAAACACACGCATACACATACACGTGATAAGACACGCACTCTGCACACACGTACACATTGATTTTGTATTGTAGATATGTGGTAGTAGAGTAGTGGCCTGAGGGAACATACTTAATGTGTTGTGAAAAGTGTTATGAAGTGTAATGTGATGTAATACACTGCTCAAAAAAATTAAGGGAACACTTAAACAACACAATGTAACTCCAAGTCAATCACACTTCTGTGAAATCAAACTGTCCACTTAGGAAGCAACACTGATTGACAGTAAATTTCACATGCTGTTGTGCAAATGGAGTAGACAACAGGTGGAAATTATAGGCAATTAGCAAGACACCCCCAATAAAGAAGTGGTTCTGCAGGTGGTGACCACAGACCACTTCTCAGTTCCTATGCTTCCTGGCTGATGTTTTGGTCACTTTTGAATGCTGGCGGTGCTTTCACTCTAGTGGTAGCATGAGACGGAGTCTACAACCCACACAAGTGGCTCAGGTAGTGCAGCTCATCCAGGATGGCACATCAATGCGAGCTGTGGCAAGAAGGTTTGCTGTGTCTGTCAGCGTAGTGTCCAGAGCATGGAGGCGCTACCAAGAGACAGGCCAGTACATCAGGAGACGTGGAGGAGGCCGTAGGAGGGCAACAACCCAGCAGCAGGACCGCTACCTCTGCCTTTGTGCAAGGAGGAGCAGGAGGAGCACTGCCAGAGCCCTGCAAAATGACCTCCAGCAGGCCACAAATGTGTCTGCTCAAACGATCAGAAACAGACTCCATGAGGGTGGTATGAGGGCCCGACGTCCACAGGTGGGGGTTGTGCTTACAGCCCAACACCGTGCAGGACGTTTGGCATTTGCCAGAGAACACCAAGATTGGCAAATTCGCCATTGGCGCCCTGTGCTCTTCACAGATGAAAGCAGGTTCACACTGAGCACATGTGACAGACGTGACAGAGTCTGGAGACGCCGTGGAGAACGTTCTGCGGCCTGCAACATCCTCCAGCATGACCGGTTTGGCGGTGGGTCAGTCATGGTGTAGGGTGGCATTTCTTTGGGGGGCCGCACAGCCCTCCATGTGCTCGCCAGAGGTAGCCTGACTGCCATTAGGTACCGAGATGAGATCCTCAGACCCCTTGTGAGACCATATGCTGGTGCGGTTGGCCCTGGGTTCCTCCTAATGCAAGACAATGCTAGACCTCATGTGGCTGGAGTGTGTCAGCAGTTCCTGCAAGAGGAAGTCATTGATGCTATGGACTGGCCCGCCCGTTCCCCAGACCTGAATCCAATTGAGCACATCTGGAACATCATGTCTCGCTCCATCCACCATATTTTTTTGAGCAGTGTATTTAAAATTGTATATAACTGCCTTAATGTTGCTGGACCCCAGGAAGAGTAGCTGCTGCCTTGGCAGGAACTAATGGGGATCCTTAATAAATACAAATACAAATACTGCACAATAATAGACTTCACAGTCTTACTCAGTCGTACTGTAGAAATAGACTTCACAGAGTTACTCAGTCGTACTGTAGAATAGACTTCACAGAGTTACTCAGTCGTACTGTAGAATAGACTTCACAGAGTTACTCAGTCGTACTGTAGAATAGACTTCACAGAGTTACTCAGTCGTACTGTAGAATAGACTTCACAGAGTTACTCAGTCGTACTGTAGAATAGACTTCACAGAGTTACTCAGTCGTACTGTAGAATAGACTTCACAGAGTTACTCAGTCGTACTGTAGAAACAGACTTCACAGAGTTACTCAGTAGTACTTTAGAAATAGACTTCCTGTCACGACTTCCTCCGAAGCTGCCTCCCCTCCTTGTTCGGGCAGGCTTCAGCGTTCGTCGTCACCGGCCTACTAGCCACTGCCGCTGCATATCTCATCATTCCATTTGTCTTGTCTTGTCAATTACACACACCTGGTTCATATCCCCTCATTAGTACATGTATAAGTGTTCCCTCTGCCCCCCTTGTCCTTGTGGGTGATTGTTATTTGTGAGTTTAGTGTAGCTCGGTTGAGTTACCCATACCTTGTATTTCCAGGGATATTGTTCCCTGTGTGCCTGTATTTTGTTGACGCTATCCAGCGTAACTGTGTCCTACGGATTAAACTCTGTATTCTGTGATTTACCCTCCTGCGCCTGATTCCTTCAAATCACATTCTCACACTTCCAAGCGTTACTCAGTCGTACTGTAGAAATAGACTTTACAGCATTACTCAGTTGTACTGTAGAAAGAAACTAAACAGCGTTCTCCAGATCACCCTGTAATGTGCTCCAGTCAGCAGACATAATGCCAGAGAATCCGTGGGAATGATGACGATGTTCTTATTGCTCAGAGCCTGTGTTCCAACCTACAGTATCCTCCCATATACTACTGGCAGCTCCAGCCTCTCGTGCTGCTTTGCCCTCTAACATGAATAAAGCCACATTTGAATGGAGAGCAATGTTTCAAGGCACTGTAGTTCTGCTTTGGTGAGTGTATGGACTCCGGACTCCAGACAGAGGTCACCTTTCCACCAGCTGCAGCTGTATTGAACCTATGGGAGACATTCCTACCAGGACACACACACATACACACACACACACACCACAGTGGGAAATGCTAGGATCCTCTCTAGTCACTGGTCTCATTTTCATGAGACCGTCCTCCTCCACACTGTAAATGGCTGGTTCATTGTCTCCATGCCTGCCTAGGTTTAGCTTTCCAGCTAACGTGGCTGTGATAGGATTCCAGGATTCAACACCCGGGCTGTTGAATTCTTAATGTGCCCTTTATGCTGTTACACTTCCCCTTTAAAGCCCAGTAACCCTTAATGGCAAGATGGCGCCGACAGACATGGAAGCTCTGCTTCTAGCACCTAAGAAACTTTGCAGTATTTTGTTTTTTTTGTGTGTTATTTCTTACATTATTAGCCCAGAACGTTTTTTGTGTTATTACATACAGCCGGAAAGAAGTTTGGATATCAGAACGGCGGTAACTCACCAGCATTACGACCAGGAATACGACTTTCCCGAATTGGATCCTTTGTTCGTACCCCCCAGGGCAATTTAACTTATACCAGAGGCTGCTCCAAGACGCCGCCAGCGGAGAAGATGTATTCGGAGTGGACTTCCAGTCCGACTCAGGAGGCGGGCACACCATCCACCGCTTCCGAGTATATTACTTGCTAATGTTCAGTCTCTGGACAATAATATTATAATAATAATATGCCATTTAGCAGACGCTTTTATCCAAAGCGACTTACAGTCATGCGTGCATACATTTTTACGTATGGGTGGTCCCAGAGAGACATCAGGGACTGTAAAATACTCTGTTTCACGGAATCATGGCTCTCTCAGGATATACTGTCCCCGTCCATACAGCCAGCTGGGTTCTCAGTTCATCGCGCAGACAGGAATAAAGAACTCTCCGGGAAAAAGATAGGCGGGTGTCACGTTCGTTTAATGACGGGTCAGACCAAGGCGCAGCGTGATATGCATGCATGTTTATTTTAACTGAATAAACACCACGACAATAAACGAAACGAAACGTGAAGTCCAAGGTAGTACAGAAAACAAACCTTACACGGAACAAGATCCCACAACAAGACAGTGCCAATAGGCTGCCTAAGTATGGTCCCCAATCAGAGACAACGAGCGACAGCTGCCTCTGATTGGGAACCACACCAGCCAACATAGAACTAGACATACTAGATCCTATACATAGAAAAGGCACAACAAGAAATATACACACCCTGACTCAACATATAAGCGTCCCCTGAGTCAGGGCATGACAGCGGGGGTGTATGTTTCATGATTAACTACTCATGGTGTGATTGTGATAACATACAGAAACTCAAGTCCTTTTGTTCACCCAACCTAGAATACTTCACAATCAAATGCCGACCGTATTACCTCCGAAGAGAATTCTCTTCGGTTATTGTCACAGCCGTGTATATTCCCCCTCAAGCCAATACCACGATGGCCCTCAAGGAATTACACTGGACTATGCAAACTGGAAACCACATATCCTGAGGCCGCATTTATTGTAGCTGGGGATTTTAACAAAGCAAATTTGAGGAAAAAGCTTCCGAAATTCTATGAACACATTGACTGTAGTACTCGCTTAAGAAAAACACTAGACCACTGCTACTCACCTTTTCGAGATGCCTACAAATCAGATCATGACTCCATTTTGCTCCTCCCTTCCTATAGGCAGAAACTCAAACAGGAAGTACCCGTGCTAAGGTCTATTCAATGCTGGTCTGACCAATCGGAATCCATGCTTCAAGATTGACTTGATCACGCGGACTGGGATATGTTCCGGGTAACCTCTGAGAATAACATTGATGTTTACACGGACACGGTGACTGAGTTCATCAGGAAGTGTATAGGGGATGTTGTTCCCACAGTGACTATTAAAACCTACCCAAACCAGAAACCGTGGATAGATGGCAGCATTCGCACAAAACTGAAAGCGCGAACCACCACATTTAACCAGGGCAAGGTGAGTGGGAATATGGTTGAATACAAACAGTGTAGTTATTCCCTCTGTAAGGCAATCAAACAGGCAAAACATCAGTACAGAGACAAAGTGAAGTCGCAATTCAACGGCTCAGACACGAGACGTATGTGGCATAGTCTACAGACAATCACAGATTACAAAGGGAAAACCAGCCACGTCGCGGACACCGACGTCTTGCTCCCAGACAAGCTAAACACCTTCTTTGCCCGCTTTGAGGATAACACAATGCCACCAACGCGGCCCGCACCCAAGGACTGTGGGCTCTCGTTCTCCGTGGCCGACATAAGACATTTAAGCGTGTTAACCCTCGCAAGGCTGCCGGCCCAGACGGCATCGCTAGCCGCGTCCTCAGAGCATGCGCAGACCAGCTGGCTGGAGTGTTTACGGATATATTCAATCTCTCCCTATCCCAGTCTGCTGTCCCCACTTGCTTCAAGATGTCCACCATTGTTCCTGTACCCAAGAAAGCAAAGGTAACTGAACTAAATGACTATCGCCCCGTAGCACTCACTTCTGTCATCATGATGTGCTTTGAGAGGCTAGTTAAGGATCATATTACCTCTACCTTACCTAACACCCTAGATCCACTTCAATTTGCTTACCGCCCCAATAGATTCACAGACGATGCAATCGCCATCACACTGCACACTGTCCTATCCCATCTGGACAAGAGGAATACCTACATCAGAATGCTGTTCATTGACTATAGCTCAGCATTCAACACCATAGTACCCTCCAAGCTCATCATTAATCTTGGGGCCCTGGGTCTGAACTCCGCTCTGTGCAACTGGGTCCTGGACTTCCTGACGGGCCGCCCCCAGGTGGTGAAGGAAGGAAACAACACCTCCACTACGCTGATCCTCAACACAGGGGCCCCACAAGGGTGTGTGCTCAGCCCCTCCTGTACTCCCTACACCCATGACTGCGTGGCACGCACGACTCCAACTCAATCATCAAGTTTGCAGACGACACAATAGTAATAGGCCTGATTACCAACAATGACGAGGACGTGAGGGCCCTGGCGAAGTGGTGCCAGGAAAATAACCTCTCCCTCAACGTCAACAAAACGAAGGAGCTGATCGGGGACTTCAGGAAACAGAAGAGGGAGCACGCCCCTATCCACATCGACGGGACCGCAGTCGAGAAGGTGGAAATCTTCAAGTTCCTCGGCGTACACATCACTGACAATCTGAAATGGTCCACCCACACAGACAGTGTGGTGAAGAAGGCGCAACAGCGGTCTGCCCAACGCATCACCGGGGGCACACTGCCTGCCCTCCAGGACACCTACAGCACCCAATGTCACAGGAAGGCCAAAAAGATCATCAAGGACGTCAACCACAAGCCAAGGCCTGTTCACCCTACTATCATCCAGAAGGCGAGGTCAGTACAGGTGCATCAATGCTGGGACCGAGAGACTGAAAAACTGCTTCTATCTCAAGGCCATCAGACTGTTAAATAGTCATTACTAGCCAGCTACCACTCGGTTACTCAACCCTGCACCTTAGAGGCTGCTGCCTTATATACAGTGCATTCGGAAAGTATTCAGACACCTTGACTTTTTCCACGTTTTGTAACATTAGAGCCTTATTCTAAAATTGATCAAATTGTTTTTTTTCTTCATCAATCTACACACACTACCCCATAATGACAAAGCAAAAACAGGTTTTTAGAAGTTTTAGCAAATGTATTACAAATACAAAAACGGAAATATTACATTTACATAAGTATTCAGACCCTTTACTCAGTACTTTGTTGAATAACCTTTGGCAGTGATTACAGCCTCGAGTCTTCTTGGGTATGACGCTACAAGCTTGGCACACCTGTATTTGGGGAGTTTCTCCCATTCTTCTCTGCAGATCCTCTCAAGCTCTGTCAGGTTGGATGGGGAGCGTTGCTGCACAGCTATTTTCAGGTCTCTCCAGAGATGTTTGATCGGGTTCAAGTCTGGGCTCTGGCTGGGCCACTCAAGGGCATTCAGAGACTTGTCCCGAAGCCACTCCTGCGTTGTCTTGGCTGTGTGCTTAGGGTCATTGTCCTGTTGGAAGGTGAACCTTCACCCCAGTCCTGGAGCAGGTTTTCATCAAGGATCTCTCTGTACTTTGCTCCGTTAATCTTTCCCTCGATCCTGACTAGTCTCCCAGTCCCTGCCGCTGAAAAACATCCCCACAGCATGATGCTGCCACCACCATACTTCACCGTAGGGATGTTCCCAGCTAACAAGGAACGTAACTGAGACATTTGTAACATTCCCCTTAAGTCTTCCAGAGGTACTGAATGTCATAGCCCGTTTGGGACATTATAGGCACATTCATAACGTTTCTAATAAGTATTATAGAGGTTATAAATATCAGGTCGCTATACAGACATCATGGGAACATTAACATTGGTAGTCCATGAAAGGTTCTGAATATCATGTTATTTTGGAGATATCCTAGGAACATTTCATAACGTCACATTTAGAGCTATGGTTTGTCTTCATATAACTTTAAAATCGGAATGATAGAAATACATTTTGGAACATCGTCTGTAAGTTTCACAATAACGTTATCATGACTTACAGTGGGGAAAAAAAGTATTTAGTCAGCCACCAATTGTGCAAGTTCTCCCACTTAAAAAGATGAGAGAGGCCTGTAATTTTCATCATAGGTACACGTCAACTATGACAGACAAAATGAGAAAATAAAATCCAGAAAATCACATTTTAGGATTTTTAATGAATTTATTTGCAAATTATGGTGGAAAATAAGTATTTGGTCAATAACAAAAGTTTCTCAATACTTTGTTATATACCCTTTGTTGGCAATGACACAGGTCAAACATTTTCTGTAAGTCTTCACAAGGTTTTCACACACTGTTGCTGGTATTTTGGCCCATTCCTCCATGCAGATCTCCTCTAGAGCATTGATGTTTTGGGGCTGTCGCTGAGCAACACAGACTTTCAACTCCCTCCAAAGATTTTCTATGGGGTTGAGATCTGGAGACTGGCTAGGCCACTCCAGGACCTTGAAATGCTTCTTACGAAGCCACTCCTTCGTTGCCCGGGCGGTGTGTTTGGGATCATTGTCATGCTGAAAGACCCAGCCACGTTTCATCTTCAATGCCCTTGCTGATGGAAGGAGGTTTTCACTCAAAATCTCACGATACATGGCCCCATTCATTCTTTCATTTACACGGATCAGTCGTCCTGGTCCCTTTGCAGAAAAACAGCCCCAAAGCATGATGTTTCCACCCCCATGCTTCACAGTAGGTATGGTGTTCTTTGGATGCAACTCAGCATTCTTTGTCCTCCAAACACGACGAGTTGAGTTTTTACCAATCCTCTTCTGGATCATCCAAATGCACTCTAGCAAACTTCAGACGGGGCTGGACATGTACTGGCTTAAGCAGGGGGACACGTCTGGCACTGCAGGATTTGAGTCCCTGGCGGCGTAGTGTGTTACTGATGGTAGGCTTTGTTACTTTGGTCCCAGCTCTCTGCAGGTCATTCACTAAGTCCCCCTGTGTGGTTCTGGGATTTTTGCTCACCGTTCTTGTGATCATTTTGACCCCACGGGGTGATATCTTGCGTGGAGCCCCAGATCGAGGGAGATTATCAGTGGTCTTGTATGTCTTCCATTTCCTAATAATTGCTCCCACAGTTGATTTCTTCAAACCAAGCTGCTTACCTATTGCAGATTCAGTCTTCCCAGCCTGGTGCAGGTCTACAATTTTGTTTCTGGTGTCCTTTGACAGCTCTTTGGTCTTGGCCATAGTGGAGTTTGGAGTGTGACTGTTTGAGGTTGTGGACAGGTGTCTTTTATACTGATAACAAGTTCAAACAGGTGCCATTAATACAGGTAACGAGTGGAGGACAGAGGAGCCTCTTAAAGAAGAAGTTGCAGGTCTGTGAGAGCCAGAAATCTTGCTTGTTTGTAGGCGACCAAATACTTATTTTCCACCATAATTTGCTAATAAATTCATAAAAAATCCTACAATGTGATTTTCTGGAAAAAAAATTCTCAATTTGTCTGTCATAGTTGACGTGTACCTATGATGAAAATTACAAGCCTCTCATCTTTTTAAGTGGGAGAACTTGCACAATTGGTGGCTGACTAAATACTTTTTTCCCCCACTGTATGTGGGGACTAAAATAACTTTGTGGTCACATCCTGGAACTTAATTTTGTTAGCTAGGTTGCGAGGTTTCTTCCAGATGTGACGCTCAGCATTCAGGCTAAAGAGTTCAATCTTGGTTTCATCAGACAATATAATCTTGTTTCTCATGGTCTGAGAGTCTTTAGGTACCTTTTGGCAAACTCCAAGCTGGCTGTCATGTGCCTTTTACTGAGGAGTGGCTTCCGTCTGGCCACTCTACCATAAAGGCCTGATTGGTGGAGTGCTGCAGAGATGGTTGTCCTTCTTGAAGGGTCTCCTATCTCCACAGAGGATCTCTGGAGCTCTGTCAGAGTGACCATCGGGTTCTTGGTCACCTCCCTGACCAAGGCCCTTCTTCCCTGATTGCGCAGTGGCCGGGCGGCCAGCTCTAGGAAGAGTCTTGGTTGTTCCAAACTTCTTCCATTTAAGAATGATGGAGGCCACTATGTCCTTGGGGGGACCTTCAATGCGGCAGACATTTTTTGGTACCCTTCCCCAGATCTGTGCCTCGACACAATCCTGTCTCGGAGCTCTACGGACAATTCCTTCGACCTCATGGCTTGGTTTTTGCTCTGATATGCACTGTCAACTGTGGAACCTTATATAGACAGGTGTGTGCCTTTCCAAATCATGTCCAATCAATTTAATTTACCACAGGTGGACTCCAAGCAAGTTGTAGAAACATCTCAAGGTTGATCAATGGAAACAGGATGCACCTGAGCTCAATTTCGAGTGTCAGAGCAAAGGGTCTGAATACTTATGTAAATAAATTGTTTATGTTTTTTATTTGTAATACATTTGCAAATATATCTAAAAACCTGTGTAATGCTGTTTTAAGAGCAGCTAATGGATCAGTGTAAATCAGTGGTGGGTTACTCTTCTTCAAAGTGCTCCTCTCGTTTTTTCCTCCTCTCCTTTCCTCCTCTCCTTCTTCCTTCCTTTCCTTCTTTCCTCCTCTCCATCTTTCCTCCTCTCCTTCTTTCCTCCTCTCCTTCACCTCCTCCCCTTCTTTCCTCCTCTCCTTTCCTCTTCTCCTTCTTTCCTCCTCTCCTTCACCTCCTCCCCTTCTTTCCTCCTCTCCTTTCCTCTTCTCCTTCTTTCCTCCTCTCCTTCACCTCCTCCCCTTCTTTCCTCCTCTCCTTCTTTCCTCCTCTCCTTCTTCCTTCCTTTCCTTCTTTCCTCCTCTCCTTCTTTCCTCCTCTCCTTCTTTCCAAGGCTTTGATAATAAAAGTTAACACTTTACTTAAAGCTGACATGTGTAATTTGTTTTTAAGCATTATGCATTATAAAGATGTACAAGGATTTATATTGTCAAATGTCTGTGGCCCGGGCCCTCCAGGCACTGAGAGGCTCAGGTTGTATCTGCTGCTCGTGTGTATCAACTGTAAACAGTGAAATGTTGTCACCCGGACAAATGGCTTCCAATGCGAACACTGGCAAGGGAAGGATTCCATTACAATCCTGGCATGGAGTCCAACGTAGACACACACATGCCCATGGTCTTGCTCCCCTCACAAAGACAGGATATTAGCTTCCTGCCAGGGCTTTGATTTTCATTTCAGGTGGCCCTCCTGCCTTTTCACAGCTGCCACTGAGAGGTAGAACAGGAGAACAGGAGAACAGAGGAGAGGTTGGGAATCTCTGTAATCAGGGTCTCCCAACCCCGTCTCCTCAGGGATCAGCAGCCATTTCACATATTTAATCTATTTCAGTACCAGAACACCTAATTCAACTGGTCAACTAATCATCAAGCCCTGGAATAGCTCAAATAAGTGCAATCGCAAAAGGGTTTGGGAATACAGGATAACTCGATCTAGATGAGAGAGAGATGGTCTTCAAACTCGACCTGGTACAGTCCTGAGAAAGAAAGGGTGTGGAACAGCGGATGGTCAGATGGCACAGGACAGAGACTGTGTGTTTCTGTCTGTGAGTCATTGTCGTTTGTAGGCAGGTATCTCAATAGCAGTGTTGTGAAATCAATGCTCTCAGTGCAGTGTAATCAATACAATCATCATCACTACAGGCAAGGCACTGATTGGGAGATGGTTTATATGGTTAGCTTTAGAGGTTGTTTCCTCCACAGAGAGACCCTGTCCTATACCATAACAAGTGTAACCGGTGGGATTCCTGCCACAGACTTCCTGTATGTCTACTTTTTGTACGAAGCTCCAAACCTACCCTATTTTTCAGTCGCGAAGGAGCCCTAATCAAAAGCTAAGCCACCATTTTTTAAATGTGTTTATTATATATTTGTTTCTTTATTTGTCTAGAAAGGGACAGTAATCAGAAGCTAAGTCCTTGTCGACTAATTAGTGACAGGTAAAAAGCTCCTCTGGAAATTCTCACAACCGCTGAGTCGTCAGGTCTGGCTGTCTGATCTTGTGCTGCAATCTCTCCCCCCTCAACACATTGCTGTGTGTGCACAATGTGGAGATAAGATAAGAGCTAAATACCACTCCTTCTCCTTGAAATCTGTGAACAACCAGAGGGGCCAGTTCTTGCACATTATTCCTTTGTTTCATGCACTCCTATTTATTTTGTATTGCCTGGCTGTATCACTCCTTGAGTGCTGCAGTTAAAGCCATTCATTGCTTGTAGCATAAAGTAGAAGCCAGAGATCTCAACACGGACGGTCTCACAGTTTCTCTTAATGTAACGTTTCCTCCCTCGCCAACAAAGTGCTTTGCCTGCTGACTGGGCTGGAAGGGATAGCAGTTTTTAGAAGTGAGGAAAGGTTTCTTCTAAGTACACAGAAGGTGTAAACCAGTGGAGGTTGGTGGGAGGAGCTATAGGAGGACGGGTTCATTGTAATGGCTGGAATGGAATCAATGGAGCGTAGTCAAACGTGGTTTCCATATGTGTGATGTGTTTGATACTGTTCAATTTTTTCCATTCCAGCCATTACAATGAGCCTGTGACGAGTACACGAAGAGGCAGGACGCAGACGCAGGAATTAACAAGGTCAAGGTTTACTTAAACAATGACAAAGAGAATTAACAAAGATAGAGTACATGACACGAAGCAAAACAATCACACACAACATCCTACAGAACAGTCCAGGGCTAAATAGGGGTAGTGATGAGATAATGAGGTGCGCTGGAGTTGATTACGGTGCATTGGGTTTCCATTCCGGTGTTGCCAAGGTGGTGCACTCAGACCGATGGCTCAGTAGACCGGCGAATCAGAGCGCCGGAGGGGAGCAACGGGAAGAGACGTGACAGTACCCCCCCCCGCCACCCCCCGGAAGTGCGGCTCCAGCCGCTGGACGTTGCCAGTCAGGAGGACGACATCGAGGACGAGGAGCGGGCCGGTCAGGGCGATGACGGTGGAAGTCCCGAATTAGGTTGGGGTCCAGAACATTCCCCAGCCGGAACCCAGTTTCTTGCAGGGCAGGCAGAGAGGGAGGTTTTTTGTGGACAGCCAGACACGATCCCCAGGCTGGAATACAGGGGCCTCACTGCGGTGGCGGTCGGCTTGGTCCTTCTGCCGACGAATGGCCCTCTGGAGATGGACATGGGCGGCGTCCCAGACCTGTCCGGCCCTGTGGAACCACTCGTCGACAGCGGGCGCATCGGTCTGGCTGGGTGTCCAAGGGGCCAGGGCCGGCTGGTACCCCAGGACACACTGGAAAGGGAGTGAGCCCCGTGGAGGAGTGAACGAGGGAGTTCTGGGCATATTCTGCCCAGGGAAGAAACCTTGCCCACTCACCCTGCCGGTCCTGACAGTGGCAACGAAGAAACCTCCCCAGCTCCTGGTTCATGCGTTCCACCTGCCCATTCGACTGAGGCCTATACCCGGAAGTGAGGCTGGCCACACTCGGGAGGTGAATTGTGGGCCACGGTCCGAGATGATGTCCTCCGGAAGTCCATAATGCCGGAAGACCTGTTGGAGCAGGACCTCAGCGACCTGGAGAGCAGAAGGAAGACCAGTTAGTGGCAAAAAATGGCATGATTTGGAGAACAAATCTACGACCACCATGACTGTGGTGAAGCTGTCAGAACATGGAAGGTCGGTGAGCACTTGTAACGCCAGGGTAGTGGGTTCGATCCCCGGGACCACCCATACGTAAAAATGTATGCACACATGACTGTAAGTCGCTTTGGATAAAAGCGTCTGTTAAATGGCATATTATTTATTATTATTATATTACAAAGTCTATGGACAGGTGTGACCAAGGTCACTGAGGCACTGGGAGAGGAACTGGTTTGCCTGCCGGGGCGTTCCGAGGTGTCTTCGTTTGGGCACATACGGAACAGGAGTTGAAATAGAGGGACACATCAGAAGCCAAGGTGGGCCACCAGTACTTTTGTGCTAGAGAATGCAGGGTGCGCGTAATACCAGAGTGCCCTGCCGTAAGGGTGGTGTGCGCCCAGATCAGCAGGCGGTCCTGGACACTGGTGGGTACATACACGCGCCCCGGAGGGGCGTTGGCAGGAGCCGGGTCCTCCTGAGCCGCCAGGCGGATGTCTTCGTCCACATCCCAAACGACAGGTGCAACGATGAGAGACGAGGGCAGGATAGGACCCCATGAGATCCTTCCTTTCTCCGGTATGGTGCATCCTGGAGAGTGCGTCAGCTTTCACATTCTGGGATCCTGGGCGGTAGGACAGAATGAATTGAAATCGAGTAAGAAATTGAGTCCACCTGGCTTGACGAGAGTTCATCCGTTTCGCTGCCCGTAGGTGCTCCAAATTCCAGTGGTCAGTAATAATCCGGAATGGATGGACTGCGCCCTCCAGCAAGTGTCTCCATTCCTCCAGAGCGAGGACCACCGCCAACAGCTCCCTGTGGGGGTAAGCTTCTTTGAGAAAAAGGCACAGGGATACATTTTCTCTGGCTTACCGTGCCGCTGGGAGAGGACCGCACCCACACCCTCCTCCGATACGTCCACCTCCAGGATGAAAGGACGAGAGGGATCTGGGTGTTTTAGGATGGGTGCTGTGGTGAACCTCTCCTTCAGCCTCTTGAAGGCATCGTCAGCCTCAGGGTTACAGTATAAATTGGCGAAGCCCAGGAAGCTCTGTTGGCCCTTGATGGTGGTGGGAACTGGCCATGACCTGATGGCGTCCGTCTTCACTCCTTCCATGAATACCCCCTGAGGACTGATCCTGTATCCTAGGAAGGAGATGGCCTGTTGGTGGAATTCGCTTTTCTCCCCTTTCACCAACAGGCTGTGTTCCCAGAAGCGGAATAGGACAGCTCGGACGTCCCTGACGTGCTCCTCGAACGTAGCCGAGTAGATCAGGATATCGTTGATGTACACCACCACCTGTCTACTCAGCATGTCCCGGAACACGTCATTGACGAAGGACTGGAACACACGTTGGAACACACATTGGCGAGGCCGTAGGGCATGACGAAGTATTCATAGTGGCCTGAGGTAGTGCTGAATGCCGTCTTCCACTGGTCTCCTTCCCAGATTCGGATCAGGTTGTAGGCACTCCTCAGGTCCAACTTGGTAAAGGACCTGGCCCCTCATAGCTGCTCGATGGCCGACGGAATCAGAGGGAGGGGGTACCGGTACTTGGTGGTGACTGCGTTCAGCCCCCTGTAGTCAATGCATGGTCTCAGTCCTCCGTCTTTTTTGGCCACGAAGAAGAAGCTGGCGGAGGCAGGAGAGGTAGAGCGTCGGATGAACCCCTGTGTCAGGGTCTCCACCACATACTTCTCCATGGCCTCCGCCATTGAAAGGGGGTAAATGCGACTCTTCGGGGGGTGTTGTCCCTCCAGCAGGTCAATGGCGCAGTCCCAGGGCCTGTGAGGAGGGAGACACGTAGCCTTTGATGAAGAGAAGACATCGGAGAGATCTGCATACTCACGTGGAATGTTGGGCTGGAGGGCGGACTCCGGACTCTCCACTGACGTGGAACAACAAACCACCGGCAGGCAGGTCTTCCGGCATGAGGTGGACCAGGCTGTGATCCTCTTGGTGATCCAATTGATGGTGGGGTTGTGTAGTCTGAGCCAGGGCAATCCCAAGACGATCCGGTGAAGGGGTGACGTGACGATGTGGAATGACAGCTCCTCGTGGTGCTCCGGTAGTGTGGGAATGGTGATGGTGATGGGGAGAGTGACGTGCGTAATGGTGCCTGACCCAAGGGGTTTATTGTCCAATGAGATGACGTGTAGCGGAGATGGCAGTGGCATGGTGGGCAACCTCCATTCAGAAACCAGCTACAGTGGGGAAAAAAAGTATTTAGTCAGCCACCAATTGTGCAAGTTCTCCCACTTAAAAAGATGAGAGAGGCCTGTAATTTTCATCATAGGTATACATCAACTATGACAGAGAAAATGAGAAAAAAATCCATGAAAATCACATTGTAGGATTTTTTATGAATTTATTTGCAAATTATGGTGGAAAATAAGTATTTGGTCAATAACAAAAGTTTCTCAATACTTTGTTATAAACCCTTTGTTGGCAATGACACAGGTCAAACGTTTTCTGTAAGTCTTCACAAGGTTTTCACACACTGTTGCTGGTATTTTGGCCCATTCCTCCATGCAGATCTCCTCTAGAGCAGTGATGTTTTGGGGCTGTCTCTGGGCAACACAGACTTTCAACTCCCTCCAAAGATTTTCTATGGGGTTGAGATCTGGAGACTGGCTAGGCCACTCCAGGACCTTGAAATGCTTCTTACGAAGCCACTCCTTCGTTGCCCGGGCGGTGTGTTTGGGATCATTGTCATGCTGAAAGACCCAGCCACGTTTAATCTTCAATGCCCTTGCTGATGGAAGGAGGTTTTCACTCAAAATCTCACGATACATGGCCCCATTCATTCTTTCCTTTACGCGGATCAGTCATCCTGGTCCCTTTGCAGAAAAACAGCCCCAAAGCATGATGTTTCCACCCCCATGCTTCACAGTAGGTATGGTGTTCTTTGGATGCAACTCACGACGAGTTGAGTTTTTACCAAAAAGTTATATTTTGGTTTCATCTGACCATATGACATTCTCCCAATCCTCTTCTGGATCATCCAAATGCACTCTAGCAAACTTCAGACGGGCCTGGAAAATGTACTGGCTTAAGCAGGGGGACACGTCTGCCACTGCAGGATTTGAGTCCCTGGCGGCGTAGTGTGTTACTGATGGTAGGCTTTGTTACTTTGGTCCCAGCTCTCAGCAGGTCATTCACTAGGTCCCCCCGTGTGAGTCTGGGATTTTTGCTCACCATTCTTGTGATCATTTTGACCCCACGGGGTGAGACCTTGCGTGGAGCCCCAGATCGAGGGAGATTATCAGTGGTCTTGTATGTCTTCCATTTCCTAATAATTGCTCCCACAGTTGATTTCTTCATAACAAGCTGCTTACCTATTGCAGATTCAGTCTTCCCAGCCTGGTTCAGGTCTACAATTTTGTTTCTGGTGTCCTTTGACAGCTCTTTGGTCTTGGCCATAGTGGAGTTTGGAGTGTGACTGTTTGAGGTTGGGGACAGGTGTCTTTTATACTGATAACAAGTTCAAACAGGTGCCATTAATACAGGTAACAAGTGGAGGACAGAGGAGCCTCTTAAAGAAGAAGTTACAGGTCTGTGAGAGCCAGAAATCTTGCTTGTTTGTAGGTGACCAAATACTTATTTTCCACCATAAATAAATTCATAAAAAATCCTACAATGTGATTTTCTGGAATTTTTTTCCTCAATTTGTCTGTCATAGTTGACGTGTACCTATGATGAAAATTACAGGCCTCTCTCATCTTTTTAAGTGGGAGAACTTGCACAATTGGTGGCTGACTAAATACTTTTTTCCCCCACTGTACCTATCTATAAGGTTCCCCGCTGATCCGTAATCTATCATTGCAGTAGAAATGGAAGATAAGGAATAACCAGTCACCGTTATGGGAACTAAAAACAATGGTTTTGTGATAGGAGATGATGTCACACTCACGGTGCGGCGACGGGAGTCAAACTGCCTAGATAGGGAGCCGCCGGGAGATCTGTGTGCCGTGGGGGTGTAGGGGGTGCTGCCCACCTCCATGGGTGAGGACTCGGAATCAGGACGGCTTCCATAGCTTAGATTGGGTTAGCGTCGAGGCTCCAGGAGGTTTTGGGAACGCCGTCTCTTTCGCAACATTTGGTCAAGACGGATGGACGTGGTGATAAGGGTATCAAGGTCCATCTCATAGTCCCAACATGCAAGTTCTGTCTTAATGTCCTCCCGTAAGCCTCTCCTGAAGGCCGTGCGCAGAGCACGCTCATTCCAGCCGGAAGATGCCGCCACCGTGCGAAAGCGTACTTGGACGCGGGCCCCTCTCTCTGTTGTAGATGGAGGAGACACTCACCCCCGTCCTTTCCCTCCGTGGGATGATCAAACACCGCCCTGAACCGAGCGAGGAAGGTGGGGTAGGGTAGTGCCACTGCCTCCTCTCCTTCCCAGACTGCCGTGGCCCAATCCAGCGCCTTCCCCTTAAGTAACGAAATCACCAGCGCTATCCTGGCTTGGTCAGATGGATATGCCCCAGGTTGACGTGCCAGATAAAGTGAAACCTGTAGCAGGAAGCCTCTACATTTTGTAGTTTTACCGTCAAAGCACTCCAGTAGGGCGAGGGTTCCCGCAGAAGTGGGTGATAGCCCAGGGACAGGTGGATTGGAGGCACTCGCCGCTCCCTGAGGTAGAACCGGAGCGCTGGGCAGATTATGCAGAGTTTGGAGCACTTCCTGCATGGTGGCGTTCAACTGGGCAAGCTGCTGCTGGTGCTGGTCGAGGCACTGGGAAACTCCTGCTGCATCCATTTTCGTTTGGTGTGTGATTCTGTGACGAGTACTCAGTATACGAAGAGGCAGGACGCAGAAATTAACAAGGTCAAAGTTTACTTAAACAATGACAAAGAGAATTAACAAAGATAGAGTACATGACACGAAGCAAAACAATCACACACAACATCCTACAGAACAGTCCAGGGCTAAATAGGGGTAGTGATGAGATGATGAGGTGTAGGTGCGCTGGAGTTGATTAGGGTGCATTGGGTTTCCATTCCAGTGTTGCCGAGGTGGTGCGCTCAGACCGGTGGCTCAGTAGACCGGCGAATCAGAGCGCCGGAGGGGAGCAACGGGAGGAGACGTGACAGAGCCTGTCCTCCTATAGCTCCTCCCACTAGCCTCCACTGGTGTAAACTGCAGAGTTACTTGATGTGTTGTTGCTCGACTGGAATGCTGACTGACTGCTACCCTCCTCTTTATCTCTCCGAGAGATAAGGCTCAGGCTCTCTCCATCTCTCCCTCGGTCTCTCCCTCAAAGAAGATTCAATCTAACGCTCTCAGTTTTTGAAGAAGATAAAGAAAAAAAGACGTTAAGATAAAAGCCATGACAGATAACACCAGGACTGGTATGATTTGGGACAAAAACAGGAACAGAAGTTAGCAGGAATCATGACTCTGGCCAAGGGCTCACAAGGCTGGCTTTGCTCTCACTGATGTGATGCTGCGTAGGAACACTTTTATGTCGTTTATACAATGGCTGTTTTTGGAAGTGTGTGTGTGAGATTGAAAGAGATATGGATTGCTATTGAGTCTCCTTGCAGAACAATGGTAGTTGTGGACCGAACATAAATAGTTTATAATACTGTACTCCTCAGATCAGTGTGTCTGTCTCTACACGTCCGCTCAACTCTAAACCCTAGTGACCCTGATCCACCCTGTCTGCCCCTCTCAGCCTCTAGCTGATCCTCACACTCAATAGTTAAGTAGGAGGTCAGACACACAGCTGTGCTCCCATTGATCTCTCTTCCTCTCAGACTGTGTGTGTGTGTGTTGACATAATCTTCTCTCTACTCTCTTTCTTCTTTCCCTCTCTCTCTCGCCGTCTTCCTCTGACTCCCGTTGTCCTCTCCTCTCTCTGCACTCTGTTTTATTGCTCACTGTTAGTGTTTTAACACCTACACAAGTCATGTTAATGAATTACCTATTCTGTGCAGTTATGGCAACATGAGAGGTTATCATCACTCAAGTGATCACCGGGGAAGCTTGTGAAGCAGGGTATTAACCTGGACTAGACTGAGAGCGTTGTGTCTTGTCTATTTATTTACAGAGCAGTGAAGTATTCAGTGAGTGATAATAGGCTACTGTAGCTAGGGAGTTGTTGCTGCATGTTTGTAAACATTACACAGAGGAGAGAGACAGAAATGGAGGGACGTAAACAGACTCTCTTTCCATATCATTCAGGTGAGGAGCAGGAGGAAAATAAGAAGCTTGTGACTGCACTGTGAGAGTTACCCGAAATCCTGATTAGGGGCCAGATTCAATCCGATTGTGCTTTGTCCACTATGCACATTTTAAAGGCAATGTTCCCATGTTTGCAAAGACCACATTCATGGTTAACACTGTATATGTTGGCTCAATGGGGAATTACCTTTAAATGTCTAGATCTTGTCATACCAAATAATTCACAAAGCAAATAGTTGATTTCCTCCCTTTCTGATGATATTCTCTCTTTATATGGGGGTAAGTTGAGTAAGCATGGGTGGGTGGGGTGTAGGCCTAATGCATTGCTTGCTGTCTGGCTGATACTATCAACAATATGTAACTAAAAAAGTTGTCACTTGATTTCCACATGATCTGTTTACAATAATTCATTTAATGGATGTGATATACAGTGCATTCGGAAAGTATTCAGACCCCTTGACTTTTTCCACATTTTGTTACTTTACAGCCTTATTCTAACATGGATTAAATTGTTTTTCCCCTAATCAATCTACACACAATACCCCATAATAACAAAGCAAAAACAGGTTTTTTGAAATGTTTGCAAATTTATTAAAAACAGAAATACCTTATTTACATAAGTATTCAGACCCTTTGCTATGAGACTCGAAATTGAGATCAGGTGCATCCTGTTTCCATTGATCATCCTTGAGATGTTTCTACAACTTGATTGGAGTCCACCTGTGGTAAATTCAATTCATTGGACACCCCTGTCTATATAAGGTCCCACAGTTGACAGTGCATGTCAGAGCAAAAACCAAGCCATGAGGTCGAAGGAATTGTCCGTAGAGCTCCGAGACAGGATTGTGTCGAGGTACAGAACTGGGGAAGGGAACCAAAACATTTCTGCAGCATTGAAGGTCCCCAAGAACACAGTGGCCTCCATCATTCTTAAATGGAAGAAGTTTGGAACCACCAAGACTCTTCCTAGAGCTGGCCGCCCAGCCAAACTGACCAATTGGGGGAGAAGGGCCTTGGTCAGAGAGGTGACCAAGAACCCGATGGTCACTCTGACAGAGCTCCAGTGTTCTTCTGTGGAGAAGGGATAACCTTTCAAAAGGACAACCATCACTACATCACTCCACCAATCAAGCCTTTATGGTAAAGTGGCCAGACTGAAGCCACTCCTTAGTAAAAGGCACATGACAGCCCGCTTGGAATTTGCCAAAAGGCACCTAAAGGACTCTCAGACCATGAGAAAGATTCTCTGGTCTGATGAAACCAAGATTGAACTCTTTGGCCTGAATGCCAAGCATCACCTCTGGAGAAATCCTGGCACCATCCCTACGGTGAAGCATGGTGTTGGCAGCATCATGTTGTGGGGATGTTTTTCAGCGGCAGGGACTGGGAGACTAGTCAGGATCGAGGGAAAGATGAATGGAGCAAAGTACAGAGAGATCCTTGATGAAAACCTGCTCCAGAGTGCTCAGGACCTCAGACTGGGTTGAAGGTTCACCTTCCAACAGGACAACGACCCTAAGCACACAGCCAAGACAATGCAGGAGTGGCTTCGGGACAAGTCTCTGAATGTCCTTGAGTGGCCCAGCCAGAGCCTGGACTTGAACTCGATCAAACATCTCTGGAGAGACCTGAAAATAGCTGTGCAGCGACACTCCCCATCCAACCTGACAGAGCTTGAGAGGATCTGCAGAGAAGAATGGGAGAAACTCCCTAAATACAGGTGTGCCAAGCTTGTAGCATCATACCCAAGAAGACTCGAGGCTTTAATTGCTGCCAAAGGTGCTTCAACCAAGTACGGAGTAAATGGTCTGAATACTTGGAAAATGTGACATTTCAAAAACCTGTTTTTGCTTTGTCATTATGGGGTGTTGTTTGTAGATTGATGAGGAACAAATGTAATTTAATCCATTTTAGAATAAGGCTGTAAAGTAACAAAAAGTGGAAAAACTCAAGGGGTCTGAATACTTTCGGAATACGCCTGTAAGTGTAAGTTATGAACCAAATTACAAACCATTGATGCATTACTATTAGCAATTCAGTATTTATTCCAATCATGGAACACACACAGTCACACACATACTCCAGGGGTGGGTTGCTAGGCGATGGGGCCTAAGACAATGGGGACACAATTGGTTTACCACTCATTGAAAGGTCAGAGGGCATCGGATCTTTCTTTCTCCCTTGTCTCTCTCTCGCTCTCTCACCCCATTCCTATCCCTTTTCTTACTCCCTCCTCCCAGCTTGCATGTTTCTCCTGATGAAACTGTGCATTGTGAGCATTTATCTGGCCAAACGAGCACACACAAAAACCAGTACCAAGCGGACACAGGCCTTTTAGCTGGAAGGAACAAAAGACTGAAAAGAGCTTTTCTGTCGGAGGGATTTGGGTATTTTCCCCTCTTTCTGAGCCTTTACTAGTGGAGTATTCCACGAGACCTCAAGCTGATGCTTTATTATGATGGAGACTCAATGACTGTGTTGCCGATTGTTCACTATAACAATCCTCTGTGTGTGTGCGTGTGTGCGTTTGTGCGTGCGTGCGCTGGTGACTGGTTACTTATGGTCCTCAGGAACCCCCTAGACCTGCTCTAACTGAAGCATTATCAAGGCATTGATGAGCACAATAAAAGACGATGTAATCAATTCACGTTGACCAGTCAATAATAACCACCTTGGTGGTTCTCTCTTTGATGATGATTGACATCACAGAGATCAGTGTAGTAACATGGAATCTGAGTAATGTAATTCCAATCAAAATTGATGTTTAATAGGTTAAACCAGGTCAAAGGTCATATGGCAACCACAGGGATGATTGTGGTTGAATCACAACTGGTCAGGTCACGGTTAATATTAAGGTTAATCTCCATTAATCAATGTGTTAGTGAAACAAGGTGAGAGAAGAGGAGAGGAGAGTGGTGTGGGGGGGGAGGATAGAGGAGAGGAGAGGGGAGGAGAGGAGAGTGGTCACTGACGTGTTTGGATTGGGTTGGCAATGTGTCTCTGTGCTGAGGTAGCTAGCTGGTGCAGTATCATCTATCCACAGGCAGGTATAATCCAGTTAGCCCATAATCTGGAATGGGAGGGATTAGCTTTCCATGGTGGAGTATAAGTACATGGTAATACTGCTGTACTCCCACAGTCTGTCTGTCTGTCTGCTGGTGTGTCATCCTCTCTCTCTCTCTCTCTTTCTCTCTCTCTCTCTCTTTCTCTCTCTTTCTCTCTTTCTCTCTTTCTCTGTCTCGCTCTCTCTTTCTCTCTCTTTCTCTCTTTCTCTGTCTCTCTCTCTCTCTCTCTTGCTCTCTCTTTCTCTCTTTCTCTCTTTCTCTGTCTCTCTCTCTTTCTCTCTCTGTCGCTCTCTCTCTCTGTCTCTCGCTCTTTCTCGCTCTTTCTCTCTCTCTCTCTTGCTCTCTCTTTCTCTCTCGCTCTCTCTGTCTCTCTCTCTTTCTCTCTCTCTCTTTCTCGCTCTCTCGCTCGCTCTCTCTGTCTCTCTCGCTTTCTCTCTCTCTCGGTCTCTCTCTCTGTCTCTCTCTCTGTCTCTCTCTCGCTCTCGCTCTCTCTCTTGCTCGCTCTCTAATATGGAGTTATGCAGGGTAAGCACTCAGAATATGCTCCTTAGTGATTTGTTGTTCCCTAGTGATTTGTTGACATCCATGCAATACCCTTGAGCATGAAAACATACAACACTTCACATATATAATGAGTCACTCCATGAAAGGGGAAAGGGGGATACCTAGTCAGTTCTACAACTGAATGCATTCAACTGAAATGTGTCTTCCGCATTTAACCCAACCCCTCTGAATCAGAGAGTTGCGGGGAATAGACTTGTAGGAAGTGTACTAGTGTAAGATATAGCTGAAGCTACTTTTAGATATGGGTATATATCCAATAAGCACACATCTCTTCTAAGTTCTAGGGTTGTGAGAACTGGAGTACAGCTGGCATACAGCTCACCATGCCTTCTGCTGCCTCGCATTCCCTCTCTCACACTCTCCCTCTCTCCCACACTACTACTAGTGTCTGTCTGGGACATCTCCTCTATCCACACTGCTACCAGTGTCTGTCTGGCACTTCTCCTCTATCCACATTGGTACCAGTGTCAGCCTAGGACATCTCCTCTATCCACACTGCTACCAGTGACAGTCTAAGACATCTCCTCTATCCACACTACTACTAGTGTCTGTCTGGGACATCTCCTCTATCGACACTGCTACTAGTGTTTGTCTGGGACATCTCCTCTATCCACACTGCTACCAGTGCCTGTCTGGGACTTCTCTATCCACAATGCTACCAGTGTCAGCCTAGGAAATCTCCTCTATCCACACTGCTACCAGTGTCTGTCTGGGACATCTCCTCTATCCACACTGCTACCAGTGTCTTTCTCTGACATCTCCTCTATCCACATTGCTACCAACGTCTGTCTGGGACATCTCCTCTATCTACACTGCTAGCAGCGTCTTACTGAACTCATCTCTGTAGTGAGGAAGCAGGCAGTGTCCAAACTCTGCAGACGTCTGTGATAGTTCCTGTTTCTTTGCATGTGATGCCCAGCTCCCGCCTGAGTAAAAATAGTTTTCAGGAAGAGCCGTGGGAGATGAGGGAGGATGGGTGAGGGAGGAAGAGTCGGGTGGGGGGGGGGTGGGGGGAGACTGTGTGATGGCGTGGGTGTGGGGGAGAAGGTAGGGAGGAGGGAGGGATGAGGAAGCCCTGGCAGAGGGAGTTGAAAAACAGAGAGGGAAAAGACTGTGTCTTAATGACACTAATATTACATCATCAACTGTCTCCGATGTCAGTGAGGCCTGTTTCTCCACCATTATGCTTTTATGCTTTTATGTGTGTGTTAGGCTTTTACTTCCCAGTACGGTGGCAGAGTGAGGACAGGTGATTAAACACATTGATGGAGTACAGTAGTTTGTTATGCTACTGGATAGGGAAACCAGTGGTTCCACAAGCCTGGGTTCGAAATGGGTGTCGCTGGTGGTGCTCTAAACATATCCAGATGCTGTCTGTAGCCTATAGACTTACTGTGGGAAGAGAGGGGAGAAAATCACTATTTTGGCCAACCATAAGAGGACTAGTAGAGAGTGCCATGTAAAACGTCTGTCTCAACCACCGATAGTGATGGGTTGATTTGCCCCACAAACATAGATCTTTCCTTAACCACTAAGTCATGTTGGGCAACAACGGCCTAGAGCGTGACCACGACCAGAACTATTTACTACTGCCAAGCTGTCTGTCTCCTGGAGCCACACCCTCTCTCCCTCTCATTATCCCCCCCTCTCTCTCTCTCTCTCTCGCCCTCCCTCTCCCCTCTCTCTCTCCCTCCCTCTCCCCTCCCCTCTCTCTCTCTCTCTCTCTCTCCCTGTCATTCTCCCCTCCCCTCTCTTTCTCCCTCCCTCTCCTCTCTCTCTTTCCCTCCCTCTCCCCTCCCCCCTCTCTCTCTCTCTCTCTCTCCCTCCCCTCTTTCTCTCCCTCCCTCTCCCCTCCCCTCTCTCTCTCCCTCTCATTCTCCCCTCCCCCTCTCTCTCTCGCACCCTCCTCCCGCCCTCACACTATTTACAGTATATCGACCAGAATGTGTCATCTCTAGCAAAAGAGAGAGAATTATCCTTTCTAAGCTTGTTTCCCACAATTCCTCACTGTCCAAACAGAGCTAGACAGAAAATACAGAGGCCTACCTCTTTACCACAGGCTACCATTTCACATGAATGGCTTTAGTGATACACTCACTCGCATTGCATTAATGGCTTCCCTCTCGCTCTCTTTCTCACTTTCTACTGCTTTGCCCCCCTCTCTCTCCCCATCTCTCCCTTTCCCTTTCTCTCTGTCTCTCTTCCAGCTGCTCTCTCTCTCCTTTAACCCCTCTCTCTCTCTCTACTTCTCTCTGCCTCTCTCTCTCGCTCCCACTCCCCCTCTTCTCTAAGTGATGAAAGTAAGAGTGCTATAAGACAACAGAGCGGTGTGTCTGGCTTTATTCCATTGGTAAAATAGGATTAGATTATCTGTCTTCTCCACTGTGTGTAGTAGGAGGCAATGTAACAATTAGGCTCTGCAGCAGCCAGCTGCTCTCGTCTACACTGTAGTTGTCATGTACTACAGGGAGAGCAATCTGCCACTGTGTGTCTGGGTGCGGCAATGAGAGAGAGAGCGAGAGAGAGAGAATCAATTCAGTCATCTGTGAATTGACATTGACCTTTTAGATAGATAACTGCTTACAAATGCTATCTCTCTTATTTACATGGGCACGTATCTGATAATGAATAAGGAGTTATACAGAATAGATTGAACAGCAGATTGGATGGTTGATAATAAGAGAGCGCTCCTTCAGGCTTCTACTTACCTCTCTCTCTCTCTCTCTATCTATCTTTCACAACATACAAACACACACTGCTGAATCAGGAATTGAGTTACAGGATTAAAATGTCATTTTCTGCTTTCTAAATACATTCTGTACACTGAATGTCTTCCTTTTTTCTTCTGTGCCCTTGCAGTGCAGGTCCAAAAGGAGACAACATCTATGAGTGGAGATCTACCATCCTGGGACCACCAGGCTCTGTATACGAGGGAGGAGTCTTCTTCCTAGATATCGCCTTCACACCTGACTATCCCTTCAAACCACCCAAGGTACACACATATACACACACAGACACAGACACACACACACACACACACACACGTATGCATGCTCAAACACACACACACGCACAAGCACACACACACACACACACTGGTATGTATGCTAGACTATTGCTTGCTCAGGAGCCCATGTTGACTGATTCTGTTTATTTGTATTTTTGAATTGGGCCTTGGGTTAGGCTTTCAGGGCTTGAAATACTGTAAATCTGCATGGCACCAGCTATTTTAGAGACAAACATTTACAAGTGCATCAATGGCGCCTCTGAAACACACAGACAAGTACATCTTTATTTTTAGCGTGTATTTAAGGATGTTTCCCATGCGTTCCATTCTATTTTTGAAATCATGAACACTGGGATATTTTAAAAATATATCTGGCTTGCCTTGGAGAAGATATTTTGAGAGCTGGAAGGTTTTGAAATAACTTTGGAGCACGTTGAGCAACAAAACAACGATTTTAAGAGAAGAAAATAAGAACTGACTGAGAGAGAAGCTGGTGAATACAGTCTCTTGGCTCTGTTCACTGGCGTACTGGACACCCCCGCAGCCCCCGCAAGGCGGGGAGGCCCACCAGCTCTGGGGACCCATGCGCCTGTCATTGATGTCTAATATCTTTTCTTTAATAAATCATTTTGACAGTAACCCTCCAAAAAGTCCTTCATAAACCGTTTTAATTTCCATATGTACTAGGAAGCTAAGTGTTTGTTTCTTGGGCTTCAGGAATGTGACTGAAAAAGTGAAAAAGAAAAAGGAAACTGATTGAAAGTATGAGGGGATATCAGTGAACAAATGCCGTGGTCAAGGCTACGACAGCGCCAGTGCAATGAATGGAGTTTACTCAGGTGTTCCAAAGCGCATATCAGACCGAGAGCCTAATGCTTCGTAGGTAGTTCTTTAGGAGTTTTAGTTTAGAAAACCATCTCTCAGCAGAAGCGACAGTTACAGGGATGGTAAAAACAGCTTGATTGCCGTAGCAACATCAGGGAAACTGGGCAGAAGAGAGTTGTGCTTCAAATACAGCAGTTCTGTAACATCTTTAATTGAGCCTCTCATTCTCCTTAATTGCCAGCCTCAACACGATACGGAAAGAGACTAACTGTATAGGAAGCTCTGGGGACAGAACGTCTGGATACTGGACAGTCAATAAATTGGCAGATGCAAACAGATTATCATTTTTAGCAGACAACAGTTCTTGAGGACATTAACAAAATAACTTGTTTGCGATTTCTTTCATACTGGTGAACTGGCGTTTTGAGTTATGTGGTTGCAATATCAACAGTCCCTTTTCTCTGGTATACTGTATCTTGGCATGCATCATTCAAGACTAAGTTTAAATTGTGTGCAGCGCAATGGACATATAATGCGCAATGTCTCAGGAAAGACTCTGGGTTAGCAATACTCAGTATAGAAAATAGTCGGGCCCGCAACCTGGACCTACTGGCTGTAGGGGCCCGGAATCCGACCTTATGGGGGGGTCCAGAGAATATGCGTTACGCCAGTGGCTCTGTTCTGTGTTATTATTGAGAAAATACTCTATGCAGGTGCGTTGGTTAGGGGTCGGCCCTGAGAGAGTTTAGTTTAGTGATTGCCTCAGGATGTGGGGCCTCTCACTGTCTGTCTGTCTCTCTCTATCTGCCCCCTTCTTTCCTCTTCTCTCTCTCTCCATCTGTCTCTTCCTTTCCTCTTCTCTCTCTCTCCATCTGTCTCTTCTTTTCCTCTTCTCTCTCTCTCCATCTGTCTCTTCCTTTCCTCTTCTCTCTCTCTCCATCTGTCTCTTCCTTTCCTCTTCTCTCTCTGCCCTCTGCTGACTGAGGATGAAAGAAAACATATCTGCTGCTCTGAGAGCCAGGCCTCCCGCTGTGTTGTTTTTACTGCCTGGCTGTGCACAGGGCTGCAGACACACACACACACACACACTCCTATAGCTGCTGTCTGAGAACAGGGTACACAAACACCACAGACTAGATTAGCAGATCCCCTCCACACCTTGGGATAGCCTGGGAGATTATGCCGTTTTTTTGGAGCACAGTTTCCACAAGCAGGCCAGCATGGTTAGTCACTCATAAAGTGATTGAGAGAGAGTGAGTCAGCTAGGGAGGTAGAGGGGGAGAGCGAGAGTGTGTTATCCCTCCCCTGTTCAGGCAGGCAGCCCAGAGGTCAGAGGTGGCTCCCTAATGATGTTTAGTCTCTTGTCTTCCTGATGTTTCATTCCGCTTCTTCTGTGTTACTGGTACAAAGAGATGCTCAGCACCCGAAGGACTGGAAAGAGTACATAAACCACAGGGTGCATTGATCTACAGAAACGTTGTTGTATCCTAGGTGACGTTCCGTACCAGGATCTACCACTGTAACATCAACAGTCAGGGTGTGATCTGTCTCGACATCCTGAAGGATAACTGGAGCCCCGCCCTTACCATCTCCAAGGTGCTGCTGTCCATCTGCTCCCTGCTCACTGACTGCAACCCTGGTGAGTGACATCCCAATCAACCAATCAGAGAGAGAGAGAGATTCTCTCTGAAAAATCTCTTGAAAAGATTCTCTCCGAAAAATCCTCTGCAGTATCATCAACAGCAGACTCCAACATTTCCTCAGTGAAAACAATGTCCTGAGCAAATGTCAAATTGGCTTCTTACCAAAATACTGTATGACAGACCACGTATACACCCTGCACACCATTATTGACAAACAAACAAACCCAAAGCAAAGTCTTCTCATGCTTTGTTGATTTCAAAAAAGCTTTTGACTCTATTTGGCATGAGGGTCTGCTATACAAATTGATGGAAAGCGGTGTTGGGGGGAAAACATGTACACAAACAACAGGTGTGCAGTTAAAATGGACAATAAACACACAGATTTCTTTCCTCAGGGCCGTGGGGTGAGACCGGGATTCAGTTTGAGCCCCACCCTCTTTAGCATATACAGTGAGCTCCAAAAGTATTGGGACAGTGACACATTCTTTTGTGCCCAATAGAAATGAATTGTAAATAAGGTATTGTGTCATTTTGGAGTCACTTTAGAATATGTCTAAACATTTCTAAATTAATGTGGATGCTACCATGATTACAGATAATCCTGAATTAATCGTGAATAATGATGAGTGAGAAAGTTAGATGCACACATATGTAATTTCTAAATGGTTCACCCGATATGGATGGAAATACCCTCAAATGAAAGCTGACAATCTGCACTTTAAGCTCATAGTCATTGTATCGTTTCAAATCCAAAGTGCTGGCGTACAGAGCTAAAACAACAACAAAATTGTCACTGTCCCAATACTTTTGGAGCTCACTGTATATCAATGAATTAGCGAAGGCACTAGAACAGTCTGCAACACCCGGCCTCACCTTACTGGACTCTGAAATCAAATGTCTACTGTTTGCAGATGATCTGGTGCTTCTGTCCCCAACCAAAGAGGGCCTAAAGCAGCACCTAGATGTTCTACACAGATTCTGTCAGACTTGGGCCCTGACAGTCAATCTCAGTAAGACAAAAATAATGGTGTTCCAAAAAAGGTCCAGTATCCAGGACAATAAATACAAATTCTATATAGACACCGTTGCCCTAAAGCACACAAAGAACTATACCTACCTCGGCCTAAACATCAACACCACAGGTAACTTCCACAAGGCTGTGAACAATCTAAGATACAAGGCAAGAAGGGCCTTCTACGCCATCAAAAGGAACATAAAACTAGACATCCCAATTAGGATCTGGCTAAAAATACTTCAATCAGTTATAGAGCCCATTGCCTTCTACAGTGAGGGAAAAAAGTATTTGATCCCCTGCTGATTTTGTATGTTTGCCCACTGACAAAGACATGATCAGTCTATAATTTTAATGGGAGGTTTATTTGAACAGTGAGAGACAGAATAACAACATAAAAATCCAGAAAAACGTATGTCAAAAATGTTATAAATTGATTTGCATTTTAGTGAGGGAAATAAGTATTTGACCCCTCTGCAAAACATGACTTAGTACTTGGTGGCAAAACCCTTGTTGGCAATCACAGAGGTCAGACGTTTCTTGTAGTTGGCCACCAGGTTTGCACACATCTCAGGAGGGATTTTGTCCCGCTCCTCTTTGCAGATCTTCTCCAAGTCATTAAGGTTTCAAGGCTGATGTTTGGCAACTCGAACCTTCAGCTCCCTCCACAGATTTTCTATGGGATTAAGGTCTGGAGACTGGCTAGGCCACTCCAGGACCTTAATGTGCTTCTTCTTGAGCCACTCCTTTGTTGCCTTGGACGTGTGTTTTGGGTCATTGTCATGCTGGAATACCCATCCACGACCCATTTTCAATGCCCTGGCTGAGGGAAGGAGGTTCTCACCCAAGATTTGATGGTACATGGCCCCGTCCATCGTCCCTTTGATGCGGTGAAGTTGTCCTGTCCCCTTAGCAGGAAACCCCCCCCCAAAGCATAATGTTTCCACCTCCATGTTTGACGGTGGGGATGGTGTTCTTGGGGTCATAGGCAGCATTCCTCCTCCTACAAACACGGCGAGTTGAGTTGATGCCAAAGAGCTCAATTTTGGTCTCATCTGACCACAACACTTTCACCCAGTTCTCCTCTGAATCATTCAGATGTTCATTGGCAAATTTCAGATGGCCCTGTATATGTGCTTTCTTTAGCAGGGGGACCTTGCGGGCGCTGCAGGATTTCAGTCCTTCACGTTGTAGTGTGTTACCAATTGTTTTCTTGGTGACTATGGTCCCAGCTGCCTTGAGATCATTGATAAGATCCTCTCGTGTAGTTCTGGGCTGATTCCTCACCGTTCTCATGATCATTGCAACTCCACGAGGTGAGATCTTGCATGGAGCCTCAGGCCGAGGGAGATTGACAGTTCTTTTGTGTTTCTTCCATTTGCGAATATTCGCACCAACTGTTGTCACCTTCTCACCAAGCTGCTTGGCGATGGTCTTGTAGCCCATTCCAGCCTTGTGTAGGTCTAGAAGGATTACTTTATACTATTCCAGGTATTCCTTAAAGAGGTAGGGTTTCAAGTGTCTCCGGAAGGTGGTCAGTGACTCCGCTGTCCTGGCGTCGTGGGGGAGCTTGTTCCACCATTGGGGTGCCAGAGCAGCAAATAGCTTTGACTGGGCTGAGCGGGAACTGTGCTTCCATAGAGGTAGGGGAGCTAGCAGGCCAGAGGTGGATGAACGCAGTGCCCTCGTTTGGGTGTAGGGTCTGATCAGAGCCTGAAGGTAAGGAGGTGCCGTTCCCCTCACAGCTCCGTAGGCAAGCACCATGGTCTTGTAGTAGATGCGAGCCTCAACTGGAAGCCAGTGGAGTGTGCGGAGGAGCGGGGTGACATGAGAGAACTTGGGAAGGTCGAACACCAGACGGGCTGCAGCGTTCTGGATAAGTTGTAGGGGTTTAATGGCACAGGCAGGGAGCCCAGCCAACAGCGAGGTGCAGTAATCCAGACGGGAGATGACAAGTGCCTGGATTAGTGCCTGTGTAAGGTAGGGTCGTACTCTGCGAATGTTGTAGAGCATGAACCTACAGGATCGGGTCACCGCTTTGATGTTAGCGGAGAACGACAGGGTGTTGTCCAGGGTCACGCCAATGTTCTTTGCACTCTGGGAGGAGGACACAATGGAGTTGTCAACCGTGATGGCGAGATCATGGAGCGGGCAGTCCTTCCCCGGGAGGAAGAGCAGCTCCGTCTTGCCGAGATTCAACTTGAGGTGGTGATCCGACATCCACACTGATATGTCTGCCAGACATGCAAAGATGCGATTCGCCACCTGGTTATCAGAAGGGGGAAAGGAGAAAATTAATTGTGTGTGGTCTGCGTAGTAATGATAGGAGAGACCATGTGAGGATATGACAGAGCCAAGTGACTTGGTGTATAGAGAGAATAGGAGAGGGCCTAGAACTGAGCCCTGGGGGACACCAGTGGTGAGAGCACGTGGTGCGGAGACAGATTCTCGCCACGCCACCTGGTAGGAGCGACCTGTCAGGTAGGACGTTATCCAAGAGTGAGCAGCGCCGGAGATGCCCAACACGGAGAGGGTGGAGAGGAGGATCTGATGGTTCACAGTATCAAAGGCAGCGGATAGGTCTAGAAGGATAAGAGCAGAGGAGAGATTATTATTATTATTATTATTATTATTATTATATAGTTAGCTTTAGCAGTGCGGAGAGCCTCCGTGACACAGAGAAGAGCAGTCTCAGTTGAATTACCAGTCTTGAAACCTGACTGGTTTGGATCAAGAAGGTCATTCTGAGAGAGATAGCAGGAGAGTTGGCTAGAGACGGCACGCTGAAGAGTTTTGGAGAGAAAAGAAAGAAGGGATACTGGTCTGTAGTTGTTGACATCGGCGGGATCGAGTGTAGGTTTTTTGAGGAGGGGTGCAACTCTCGCTCTCTTGAAGACGGAAGGGACATGGCCAGCGGTCAAGGATGAGTTGATGAGCGAGGTGAGGTAAGGGAGAAGATCTCCGGAAATGGTCTGGAGAAGAGAGGAGGGGATAGGGTCAAGCGGGCAGGTTGTTTGGCGGCCGGCCGTCACAAGTCGCAAGATTTCATCTGGAGAGAGAGGGGAGAAAGAAGTCAAAGCATAGTAATAATAATAATAATAATATGCCATTTAGCAGACGCTTTTATCCAAAGCGACTTACAGTCGTGCGTGCATAAATTTTTGTGTATGGGTGGTCCCGGGGATCGAACCCACTACCTTGGCGTTACAAGCGCCGTGCTCTACCAGCTGAGCTACAGAGGACCACAGAGGACCAGCATAGGGTAGGGGTAGGGCATAGGGTAGGGCAGTGTGAGTAGGACAGGGCAATCGCTCAAACCTTCTCATTATTTCCCCCCCTCCCCCAGTCCCCATTCCCCCGTGGCCCCCTTCTCCCCAGGCCCCCTCCCCCATGCCCCCTCCCCCCATGGCCCCCTCTCCCCCTCCAGGCCCCCTCCCCCCGTGGCCCCATCCCCCCCAGACTCCCTCCCACAGTGCATAGTGGGTTTGGAGCACTTGTTGTTGCTGTGGGCCCTGAGTCTAAATGCCCTCCCCACTGCCTCCCCGTGACCAACTCCCCCTTCTCCCCTTCTCTCCCCTGAAGGTGTCTTTATTAATGCGGTAGTAGGGATCTAGAGGATCAATGGGATATTATGGGATATAGTTCATTAAAGAAGGAGAGCGCAGAATGACAGTTAATTAACCCTCGCAGGCGTAATAATTGTATAATTCCTGGCTGCCTGGGTTGGGGTGCCACAAGGAGACCCTGTACGGGGCTCTGTAGCTCTAGTGTGTTTTCACCCCCAACCTGAGCCTTGCTCTGCTGGGGCTCCGGCCCCACTGCTGCTCACCCAACCTGCACATGGAGCTCGGCTGGGGGGCTGCTATTTGAATGATTCTGAATGTTGCACCTCCCTGAATACACCCCAGGTCAGAGTGTCACTGTGATGTGCTGTAAAGGGAATATGTCTCTGTCATCGTGCTTCACCCTCCTGTCCTGTAGTACTAGATAAGCCTGCTGTGAACACTTGATTTAGATCTCTCTATGTCATATAATTATGGAGTATCCTACTTCAGATAAACAAGGCTTGGCAAATTTGGTTTTTTAAATGTGGGTTGTTAAAGGCTATAAAATCACAGTTAATGGTAGAAAATAGTGTATTTATCTAAATAGTTGGGGCGACAGTTTATCTGACAAACACACAATGGATGTGATTTAATGGTGGTTAAAATACTCTAATCTATGTTGTTCTCCCTCCTCACAGCTGACCCTCTGGTAGGAAGCATCGCCACCCAGTACACAACCAACAGACCAGAGCACGACAGGATAGCCAAACAGTGGACCAAGAGATACGCCACATAGACTGACATCAAGGACCTCCACCATCCCTCTCTAACCCACCTCCGCCACGCAAAATCTGTTGAGCACACCGATCCCTCGCCCCTCCGCCCCTAGACTGGTCCCAGATCGTTTGTGGTATATAGTCAACTCCTATGGTCATTGCATGCCAAACAATGAATCAATGGCATGTATGGCATGAAAATGACTAGCTACTTGCCCCTCTCTCTGAGCCCCAAATCTGTGGAAGCATATTCACCTGACCTGATCCCCCCTCCTCATAACAGGTGGCTGGTGGCACCTTAATTGGGGAGGATGGGCTCATAGTAATGGCTGGAACGGAGTAAATAGAATGGTATCAAATGCATCAAACCCATGGGTTCCATGTGTTTTAATACCATTCCATTTACACCATTCCAGATATTATTATAAGCCGTCCGCCCCTCACCAGCCTCCTGTGCTCCTTACACCTTCAGTTCACCCCCCCTCCACCCCCCCACTCCCCCTCCTCTGAGAACATGAACTTGATCGCTTCTTTTTTTTATACAAAGAGTATATTGGGATTTTTTTCCCCAATACACTGAATGTTGATATGGTCATGAAAAGCTTTAATACTGTTATTATTGTTGTTATTGTTTGTTGTTGTTATTATTATTACTTTGTTTGTTATCTGCATTATCATCCTAGGCCCTTTTTATGTGATTGATGAAAAATGCATTCTATTCTCGAGCATTCTATTCCATGCTTTCTAGAGCCCATGCATTAAAGACTCATGCATTCTAGAGTCCATGCATTCTAGATACATTCTATTGAGACAGTCCATGCTGAGAGTTTTTGTTTCAAGAGGTCATCTTCAATTAGAGCCTGTCTGCAGAATTAATGTTTACAGATGCAGAGTGGATTAATAATTATGATTAATAATTTGTTGTTATTATTTTTCTGCCCTAAGAAGGTATTGCCATGACAGTAAGGCTGTCTGGATCTGTGTGTAACTAGTCTTGCTGCTCACCTCCTGTGGTGCTAGTCAGCTGGCAGTTGTTTGCTATACATTTGCCTTGTGAGAATACATACTTATTGAATACTCAATTAAACACTGGTTGTAATGTTAACTCTGGTTCGGCTAATCTGTTGCTAATGTGCTCACTGTTTGTCCTATTCACTGGGTTAACGGTGGGGGATTTCAATGCATAATCTATCATATTTACTGCTGTTCTATGGTCATTAAAATATTAATATTATACACCCATTTTAGATGATTTATGTTATTTTCTCATGTCACATTTTAAAGCTCCACTGTCATGAACATTTCCTTTTTATGATCAGTGATGAAAGTTAAAGCTACTGTTTGTTCAAGTTCAAAACGCTCATCTTGTCTCGTGTCTATTCATGAGAAGTTTAAAAGCTCTTTGATAGCTGGCTGGCTGCCTCAAATACAGAGCTCTATTGAAGGATCTACTGCACGCACACACACAAACACTGAAACACACAAACACAGTTCCCACATACAGATGCCCTTAGAATGATTCTACAGTTCCGACTAGTAAAACTACCCCAGTTTAGTTCCTGACATTCCAGTCCCAAAATGTAGGACCCCCCTGCAACGGAATAGAACATCTGGATGCATGTCTTCACTAATATGTTGCAGGTTTTCATGAAAGGATCCAGTCTGTCTGTGGAACAGCACCTGGAATACTGAACCCTGTGCAGCCTTGGCATTCCAAATGAACCAAATGAAATGTTTGGTTTTGTGCAAATTATTTATTAGTTAAGAGTTAATTCATTATTAATTAGACAGCAATGCTGCTTCTTATTGCTAATTATGACAATGGCCTCTCAGTCATTGTAGGCCTATTCCAACATGAACAAGCACCACATCCTCCCTCTTGCACATGGATTGCTCATCCCTCGCTAGAGAGACTGTAGCAGCATTAGTGGTGAGAAGAGAACTGATCCAGGTTGAATTAGTATAATCATTGCCTTTTCACAGATAGTGTGGACAGGAGTGGAGTCAGGCCTTAACATTCTGTGTTCTGCTGCTGTAAATGATTTGGTGTAGGTTGGATCCTAATTCTTATCAGGCAAAGAGAAGCGGCAAAGTGGAGAGACACCAGCGGAGGGATGCAATTATTGTTGACAGGCAGGGAACGGAAGTGGGACGTGGACCTCTACCTCCCCCATCTCTACCCCACAGTGAGAAGAAGAAAGATTATTGTTTTTGGTGCAAAGCCTCACAACCTCACTGGTTCTCTTCCTCAACCCCCAGCTTGTCCTAAGAGAGCAGGGCAGGGGTGAATGGTTGGTAAAGACGTAACGTGTCTCTAAAAAACAATTGAAATGGAGAGGTCAGTGCAAGACAATACCACTTAAAGTCTAATATCTAAACCTCTTTTCTGAGAGGCTGGCTGCCGGTATGGTGTGTTCTTCTTCCTTTGAGGACAGTAAATCCCTCAGGTTGATGGTGTTGGTCAATGGGTTAAGGTTAGGCTCAATCAGACCCTCTGACTGGAGAGGTTGACTGTTTGCCCTGTAGCCTGCTGAACTCAAATTAACCCTTTTAAGACCAATATTGGTAATGAATACATTCAAAATGCAGCTCAATGGACTTTGTTTTGACTGCCATCATCATTTACATTTACATCATTTAGCAGACGCTCTTATCCAGAGCGACTTACAAATTGGTGCATTCAACTTATGATAACCAGTGGGACAACCACTTGTTTCTTTTTTTTATGGGTGGGGGAGGGGGTAGAAGGATTACTTTATACTATTCCAGGTATTCACATTGAAGAAGCCATCCCATGTGGTGAAGCAACTACACCAGGTGAGTTCTGAGTGTATAAAGCAGTATCCTACATGTACCTGCAAGTTAGCCTCTTCCACTAGGTTATCCATTAGCCTACATGGTCCATTGCTACCTGCAATAAGAGGATGCAAGCCAATTTTGCAGGAATACTTTGACATGCAGGAAACTTCATGAAGCCTAATATGACCATCATAAAGAAGAGATAATAACATCTTATCTCTCTGTGTCACCCTCTGCTGATTATTGGGAGTGTAGGTTGACCACTTTTTCATGATGTATTGATAACATTATATATACTGTATGTATCCACAATGGTCAGAATCAGCTCACACCTTTCTGTTGTCCCCCTTTCCAATTTTAGAGCGGTGCTCAGCTAGCTCTCTCAATTTGACATTGTCATCGAGTGTGCCCAACCGAGACGGAATCCATTGCCCAGGATAACTCGAGCTTCGTCTGCTACTGCCTCTGCTTTTGCACCCACACTTCCGCTCCGCGAGAGGCAGAAGACACGCGTCCAGGCGACGGAGGCACTCACAGACACAAAGAAAGGTGGGCCTATCTAACACTAAATGCTTTTAAAATATCGAGAAATATGTATCCATATTGTATTGTTTGGCGCGTCTGAGGGGTCGACATTTGGATCTCCACAGTGGATAGATTCTAGCCGTTGGGGTTGAAATTGAGGAAAATGGTCTGTCCTAAAGACTGGACTGAGATCAGCTTTAGTTGCCTATCGAGGGATAAAGATGCCATTATAAAATCTAATTGTAAAACACATTGGCTTCGGTCTACAGATTCAACTAGTTTGGCAAACATGTTAGGCATATTTTCTTATGTGTGTTTGATTGAAGAACATCTGATTTCAAAGTGAAAGTTTCATCAAGTCAGTGAATGCTCAGTGGGAATGAAGAATGAGGTAGGTTTCCTAAACGAATGCGACATCGCCCAATCAATTTTAGGCTACTTGGGCTATTTAATCAATTGAGGAAATGAAGCTATAGGCTACCCCCTCGTCGTTCTTATTTGGCTGTAATGAAATGTAACCATTTCGCAATAAGAGCTGAGTGTGTTCCTTTGTTGTAGCACAACCCAGCTAAAATAACGCTTCAGTGCAAACATTAATTTGAGGTCAGTAGGCTGATCTGTTAGAGCGTTATGAAAAAATGGGGGTAATGGTTTGACGATAAGCAGGATAAATTCATATTGAATTGTGTGTGTAAACCTATGAACACGTCGTTGGTTGGAGCCTAACAACAGTTAGGCTAAAGGTCGCATTGATGGCGCTGGTTATTGATCGCCTACATTGAATATTTGCAGTGCAGTTGAACTGGGGGGGGATCTTAGGTGTGTTTGTTGTTTTTCTGTAGCCTGAATGTTTATTTTTGTTTTTGTCTGTACAGATCGGTATGTCGGATGAGGATTCGCGTGCCAGCATTAGTTCTTCTTCCTCAACTCATCAGCAGTTAGAAAAAAACACGCCTAAGAAACGAGAAGAAAGCAAAGCCAGCATGAACAAGACTTCCAAGCTCCTCTCCACCAGCGCCAAAAGGTAAGGCTGATTGTGGCTGTCAAAGAAAGGCAATGTTTCACTGAGTTTATATTTTGTAATACCGTGGCTCATTCGCCGCCACTGTTGTTACAATATATCGTCTTATCATTGACTGGCGCATGTCACTATAGTGTTTCATTTACAGTGGACCATTTTCTGAATTCGGTTCTGTTTAGATAAATATGAACTTTCGAATAATGTTTCTAATGTTTTATTTTAACCGTTTTTAATATGTTCTTAACCATCTAAGTGTATTTTTGTATTTTTTGCATTTTTAGTCATTTAGCAGACGCTCTTATCCAGAGCGATTTACAGGAGCAATTAGGGTTAAGTGCCTTGCTCAAGGGCACATCGACAGATTTGTCACCTAGTCGGCTCGGGGATTAGAACCAGCGACCTTTCGGTTACTGGCACAAAGCTCTTAACCACTACGCTACCTGCCGCCCCTTAGTGCACAGTTGTCAAACTGGAAATAGCCTATGATTCAATGGATGACTAACTTATTTGCATATTAACTTTAAGTGTTTATTGTGGTAAGAGGAAATCAAAACATATCTGGCACAATGCGGTCTATGTATAGTTATATTTGTCCTCATCCTGTTTTACTAGCTGCCTTGATCCTTTGGTAAAATTATCCTTCTGGATATTTTGAGTGTCTGCCATGACAATGTATCTTGTTCCCTATTATTAATCTTCTGTAAGAATCAAGACCATGTGAGTAATCATTTTCATTTTTGTGCATTATTTCAGAATTCAGAAGGAGTTGGCAGACATTACTTTGGATCCCCCACCGAACTGCAGGTAGGCATGTGTGTGTCGCATGTGAGACATGATGCACACAGTTCTTCTGACATGCATCCTGGAAGGCCAGTAAAGTGGTAGAGAAGAGATGTGCTACACACACACACACACACACACACACACTCTAGAGACAGGAGATATACAAGCAGTTCCTTGTCATGTGTTAATTAACCTCAAAGGCCACTGAGGGAGTTAATCTCTGTATGTATATGTTCAATGAGGTCAGAATTTACGCTCTGCTGCTGACAAGGTGCTGTGCTGCAGTCAGTCTACACTTGCCAGTCTACACTCGCTTAGGGAACTGTGGGTCATGATGATCCTGTCTAGACCTTGAGACCGAGCTGATTACATGTTGGAGCAGCTCTCCAGACCACAAGTTGGACACACACACACACACCAGTTCCAAAACAGACATTTAGCTATCTGATGACCCTGGCATATGACTGCTATGGATTTGGCAGAGGCTGGCTCACTCAACATGTCTGAGAGAGTAATGACATGTTTTGAGCCAGGAGCTTTATACTCTGCATCTGAAAAAGACCATGAAGGAAGGAATCCTATTTGACTGACTATAGTCATTCCATCCATAGGTGGGCTTTGTGTGGCCTGCTCTAGTCTAGTCTAGTGGTGCTGCTGTGGTATTGGGAAGAGGAAGGAGCTCTGGTTAATCCAGAGGGATTATGGGGGTTTATAACCACATCACCACGCGTGGGCCAGATGCTTGGAACCCACTTGCCCATGGGAGAGCGAGAGTGGGCTTTGGGGGGATGACCCAGTGAATTATGTTCCAACCAGAGACAGTCTGTTGCCACCTCAGTGACCTGACTGGTGGACTGACCAGACCTGGTGGTTGTCATAGAACGGAAGTAATTCAGTGAACCACGCTTGTGTGATGAGTCGCTTTGCCTGAGACCCGAAGACTTACATTAGCTCCCTGAGCTAATGCTTAGGCTTTAGCTCCGCAGGCTAGCACAGTCTTATGGCTTGGAGTAGGAGACCTGGGTTCGAACCCAGTTGTCAGAAGAACTGTCAATGATGAGTCTAGGCCTCCAGAATGGCACAGTGGTTTAAGGAACTGCATCGCAGTGCTTGAGGCGTCACTACAGACCCGGGTTCAATCCCGGGCTGTGTTGCAGCCGGCCGCGACCAGGAGACCCATGAGGTGGCGCACAATTGGCACAGTGTCGTCCGGCACAGTGCCGCTGAAACGATCGCCAGTTGTACGGTTTCCTCTGATACATTGGTGCGGCTGGCTTCCGGGTTAAGCGAGCAGTGTGTCAAGAAGCAGTGCGGCTTGGCAGGGTCATGTTTCGGAGGACGCATGGTTCTCGACCTTCGCCTCTCCCGAGTCCATACGGGAGTTGCAGCGATGGGACAAGACTGTAACTACCAATTGAATATCACAAAATTGGGGGTAAAAAGTGTATGTAACTTCTCACTGTGTATGTAAACACACTGGTTGTGTTCTCTATGCTCTCTTTACTAAGTAGCTGAAAAGGGGAGTTTTTTTGTACATCTCTATATTTTGTATGCTTCATTGAACACAGTCTGTTAATTTGGGTATGAATAGAGAGGAGGCTAGGCCAGGGAGCTAGGCCGATGCCTTGCAGATGTGTGCTGGATTACTCATTGATGAATCTGTCTGTGCTGTGTTTCTGATGAACACCATTATGCCCTTAACACACTTGAGATGGGCCAAGCTGTACTGCACTGGCCTGGTATCCACCATAATTGCTGGAGCCATGATGCAAATGACAATGTGAAAAGAAAAGATCTGAGCCAGCCCGGTATGCCTACAGTGCAGATAGTGTGAAAAGGGCATTTGTGGCCTTGGATCTATCTTTAGATGCACCATACGTTCTTTGCATGAGGCAATTAGAAAATGTTTTTGTCAGTAGTTTTCATTAACCTGTCAGTAAGTCGGTTTCCCTGAACTGGATGTTTTCTGCCATAGCAAGCATGTCATGTTTTCTGGCCACTACATGGCAAGTTCCTCAGATGCCATTCATCAAAAACGAATTATACTTGACACGGAGAATGCCACACACACACCCCAGCCTTATTTTATTTTTAAACGGTCTTGTCATAGTGCAAACATCACACACTCATTTCCTTCCCCCTCACTTGCTTTCTCACTCACCTTCATTGGTTTTCCTTAGCTTGCTCTTTGGCTATTGCTCCCTTGCACTTAAATTTTTTTCTAGCACGTTTTCCTTACTTTGACAAACACACTCTCGATCTCCCTTTCTCCCTCCCTGTCCCTCCCTTCAGGATGTAGCCTCTGGGTGTCCGGCCTTGCGGTGGCGTCTCGCTGAATTCCTGACATTCTCAGAGTTAGGGCTCATGACAGTAATTGAACATTGAAAGCTTGTACAGTGTGTGTGTGTGTAACTGCACTGTGATAGTGGTCCCCAAATGTTGTTGTTGTTATTTTACAGGTTCAGCCATAGTAGTACGGTGCCCCTGGAGCAAATTTAGGTTAAGTGTCTTGCTCAAGGGCACATAGACAGCTGTTTCACCTTGTTGGCTTGGGTATTCGAGCCAGTGACCTTTCGGTTACTGGCCCAACGCTCTAACCGCCAGGCTACCTGCCGCCCTAAGCTTACAGTACCTGGTATTCTCAGGCAGTCTTCCATCCAAGTACTAACCAGGCCCGACCCTGCTTACCTTCCTAGATCAGATGAGATCGGAAAACAGTGGGTTTCAATTTTACTCACCCCCCTCACTGTGTAGCCCCAGCATTGACTGCTGGCTAATGAGTGTTCTGTGTTTGTGCTTCTAAAGGTGTTTTCACTTCAGGAAGCGGGCCAGTAGTTATTGTAAGCCATTTGAGGTGCTTGTGATTCTTTGTTTCCTCCCTCTAGTCTACTCTGAGCTAATGTTTAGAGGGAGAGATTGAGAGCCAAGGATTTTTTTTCTCCTTATCTTAACCCAAAATAGTGTGTTACTGTTCCAGTGTTGGAGCTGTTGTATGTGTGACTGTGATGGCTGCCGTAAGGTGTGTTTGATTGCTGCCAAGGTCTCTGTAAAGCTTTGCATATCTATAAAAAGGACTCTCCCCTGGGGAGGAAATGTCTAGCCCATGCTGCGTTGTTAGCTAGCTCTAAAAACCCAAAGTACTGCTGCTACCTACTGTACGTCTGAGCTGGTATTTCTGAAAGGAGTTTGTGTTTGTTCGGTAGTCATGATCATTGGAGTTGGACCCAGTGTTGGGATAATGGAGGCTGTTTTGCTTGCTGTGTTCATGGGTCCGTTGGGAAACTGTTGCCTCTTGTTATATTTTTAGATGTCTCTTTTCCAGAAGAGCCCTGTTTAGCACAACACATCAAAATACAATATACACATCAGTTTTATTTTTATCGCTTCGGTACTATACTGAACAAAAATATAAACGCAACAATTTCAGAGATTTGACTGAGTTACAGTTCATATAAGGAAATCAGTCTCTTTAAATTAATTCATTAGGCCCTAATCTATGGATTTCACATGACTGGGAATACAGATATGCGTCTGTTGGTCACAGACACCTTAAAAAAAAAAAGTAGGGGCGTGGCTGTTCATTGTAGCCTGTGGAATGTTGTCCCGCTCCTCTTCAATGGCTGTGCGAAGTTGCTGGATATTGGCGGGAACTGGAACACGCTGTCATACATGTTGATACAGAGCATCCCAAACATGCCCAATGGGTGACATGTCTGGTGAGTATGCAGGCCATGGAAGAACTGGGACATTTTCAGCTTCCAGGAATTGTGTACAGATCATTGTGACATGGGGCCATGTCACATGAGGTTATGGTGGCGGATGAAAGGCACGACAATTGCCATTAAAACTTTAATCGACAAAATGCAATTGTGTTCGTTGTCTGTAGTGTATGCCTGCCCATACCATAATCCCACTGCCACCATGTGGCACTCGTTCACAACGCTGACATCAGCAGACGTGGTCTGGGGTTGTGAGGCCGGTTGGACGTCCTGCCAAATTCTCTAAAACAACATTGGAGGAGGCTTATGGTAGAGAAATTAACATTAAATTCTCTGGCAACAGCTCTGGTGGACATTCCTGCAGTCAGCATACCAATTGCACGCTCCTTCAAAACTTGAGACATCTGTGGCATTGCAAGATACGTGTTTCAAATCTCTCTTAGAAGTGCTGAAAGTAATATGCTACAGTACTGTAAATTAGAGTACATTACACAGTTTTCACTTAGGCAATACACTTACCTTACCCAACAAAATAGACAGAAAATCTATAATTTCCATAATATCTATCCAATGTGTAATCAAAGGTGTGATCAATGAAGACATCCTCTACAATCATTCATGCAAAAAATATTTACTTTTTCTGATATAATTGCAACATAGGTGTACTGTCTAATCAAATGCAAGGAATTAAATGAATGAAAATAAAACATAACATTTAGCACGCATTCATTTGCATCAAGCCTGTCTTGAGCATTTGGCCATAAATTCCCATCCACATCACAGTGAATGTCCTCATTGTTCATGCACTGCGGGAAAAGCCTTTTGGCATGGCGAATCCAAGCTTGACATTGATCTGCATTAATGTCGTCACATGCCTCATCCATGGCCAGAAGGAGGGTGGCACCCTCATGGGGATGGCGATCGTACATCTTCCACCTCCATGCTGAAAAAAGAACCTCAATAGGGTTGAGGAAAGGAGAGTATGGGGGCAGGTATAGGGTCACAAATCAGGGATGGGCCCGAAACCATGCCTGAACCACCTCTGCATGGTGGAACCTGACATTGTCCCACACAATGACATATGTGACCCCTTCCCCTTGACAGGCCTGTTCAATTTCATTGAGAAACACAATGAGGTGTGCAGCGTGGTAGGATCCAAGTAATGGCCTACGTCCTACCACACCATCTTTAGAGATAGCTGCGCACATGGAGATGTTTCCCCCACATTGTCCAGGCACTTGGACGGTCGCCCGCTGGCCGATGAAGTTCCGCCCACAAAGATATACTTGTGATGGTTCACAGCAGCATTAAGCACCATCACCCTCTAAAAATATATTTTGGTTAGTTATTTTTATAGTATAGTTCAAATATGATATTGTGAAGTAGCATGTGCATCAAATAGTAACAGTAATACAGTATATCGTGCTGTACCTGAACATACTCGGTCCGCAGTTGTTTAACCTGGTTGATGTTTCTCTCAAAAGGCACCAGGTAAATGTGTTTCATAGATTCCTGGTGCCTCTTCAAAAGGCGGGCGATTGTTGGTAGGCTGATGGATGCCACATTGGCAAAGGTGTCATCGTTCTCCTCAATGGCCTGCTTTATTTCGGACAGCCGTATGTCATTCCTGGCCCTCACCATTTCCACCACTGCCCACTCCTGCTGGTTGGTCAGCACACGGCCACCACCATGGGGTCTTCTGTCAATTCTGAGGGTAGAACAGAGTATGCTGTCATTAGATCAAACTGTAAGAATACTGTAATGTTTTGTGAATTTACGTGCATTACAATATGTCATTTACTGTAAATGTAATGGTAAAGCATAGTGCATATCCTGCAGACTTACCGGCTTTCTTGGCGAAATGTTCTTATGATCAAATTGACAGTTGATCTTTTCAGATTGGGGTGAACAAATCTGGCAGCCTCGTCCATGGTAAGGCCTCTGTTTACCACATGGTCGACGACGATGGCCCGGACTTCATTAGACAGAACAGATCCCTGCCATCTGCCTCCCTCTCTCTGATGCCCACCTCTTTGAGGGGGCCCATGCCCACCTCTTTGACGGGGCCCATGTCCACGAGCGCTTTCATATCTTCCTCTCCCTTGCTGTCTATCCTGCTCCATGTTGAAAGAAATTGCAAGTGTTCACACACCCTTTTATATGGTGACCAATTGTGGTTACCACTATGTGAAATCAATTAGCAGTAACAAGTATCATGATTCATACATGTCATTTAATTTATACTTTACAGTCTGTAGTAAAAAAAAAAAAACGTTATTTCTGTAGTTCTCAAATTCTTTCAAATCTATAGGTATAAAAAACGGTTAAGTGATTAATCATTAAGCGCAGTTGGATTAAGTGATGGTCAAATGTATTTAAACAAATGAGAAGAGAATCATATGAAAAGTATTGTGAGCATTGCTTTGTGAAAGGCAATACCTTTATATGAAAGGTATTTCTAGATGAAACACTAATTAGGTTTGGTGAAAAAGTTACTGTGTGATTTTGTGTGTTGTACTTAGTCAATTGAAACGTGCTTAAAGTTTGGAAGAAACAGCCTTTTGATGATCTGTTTTTAGTTTTGTACGATGAGTTGTGAAATTCTACCACATACTTGAGAAAATAGTACCAAAGCGATTTAAAAAAAAACCTGTAAACTACACATCCATATACACGTGAACAAAATTTGAGTGAAATAAGCTTTTTGTGTGTATGGAACATTTCTAGAATCTTTTACTTCAGCTCATGAAACATGGGACTAACACGTTACATGTAGCGTTTATATTTTTGTTCAGTGTGTATATATATATATATTTTTCGCCAACTCCCTACAGTACCTCTGCAGACCCCCGGTTGTACAGTCGTGGTCAAAAGTTTTGAGAATGACACAAATACAAATTTTCACATAGTCTGCTCCTCAGTTTTGATGATGGCAATTTGCATATACTCCAGAATGTCATGAAGAGTGATCAGATGAATTGCAATTCAATGCAAAGTCCCTCTTTGCCATGAAAATGAACTTAATCCCATTTCCACTGCATTTTAGCCCTGCCACAAAAGGACCAGCTGACATCATGTCAGTGATTCTCTCGTTAACACAGGTGAGAGTGTTGACGAGGACAAGGCTGGAGATCACTCTGTCATGCTGATTGAATTAGAATAACAGACTGGAAGCTTTAAAAGGAGGGTGGTGCTTGAAATCATTGTTCTTCATCTGTTAACCATGGTTACCTGCAAGGAAACACGTGCCGTCATCATTGCTTTGCACAAAAAGGGCTTCACAGGCAAGGATATTGCTGCTAGTAAGATTGCACCTAAATCAACTATTTATCGGATCATCAAGAACTTCAAGGAGAGAGGTTCAATTGTTGTGAAGAAGGCGTCAGGGCGCCCAAGAAAGTCCAGCAAGCGCCAGGACCGTCTCCTAAAGTTGATTCAGCTGCGGGATCGGGGCACCACCAGTGCAGAGCTTGCTCAGGAATGGCAGCAGGCAGGTGCGAGTGCATCTGCACGCATAGTGAGGCCAAGACTTTTGGAGGATGGCCTGGTGTCAAGAAGGGCAGCAAAGAAGCCACTTCTCTCCAGGAAAAACATAATGGACAGACTGACTGATATTCTGCAAAAGGTACAGGGATTGGACTGCTGAGGACTGGGGTAAAGTCATTTTCTCTGATGAATCCCCTTTCCGATTGTTTGAGGCATCCGGAAACACCTTGTCCGGAGAAGACAAGGTGAGCGCTACCATCAGTCCTGTGTCATGCCAACAGTAAAGCATCCTGAGACCATTCATGTGTGGGGTTGCTTCTCAGCCAAGGGAGTGGGCTCACTCACAATTTTGCCTAAGAACACAGCCATGAATAAAGAATGGTACCAACACATCCTCCGAGAGCAACTTCTCCCAACCATCCAATAACAGTTTGGTGACGACCAATGCCTTTTCCAGCATGATGGAGCACCTTGCCATAAGGCAAAAGTGATAACTAAGTGGCTCGGGGAACAAAACATTAACATTTTGGGTCCATGGCCAGGAAACTCCCCAGACCTTAATCTCATTGAGAACTTGTGGTCGATCCTCAAGAGGCGCATGGACAAACAAAACCCCACAAATTCTGACAAACTCCAAGCCCAGAAGTTAATTGACAGCATGCCAGGGCGGATTGCAGAGGTCTTGAAAAAGAAGGGTCAACACTGCAAATATTGACTCTTTGCATAAACTTAATGTAATTGTCAATAAAAGCCTTTGACACTTATGGAATGCTTGTAATTATACTTCAGTATACCATAGTAACATCTGACAAACATATCTCATAACATTTACATTTTAGGCATTTGAGCAACTTACAAATTGGTGCATTCAACTTAGGATAGCCAGTGGGACAACCACCCTTTTTTTATGGAGGGAGGGAGGGAGGGGGGGGGGGTTAGAAGGATTACTGTTATACTATTCCAGGTATTCCTTAAAGAGGTAGTGTCTCCGGAAGTTGGTCAGTAACTCCGCTGTCGTGGGGGAGCTTGTTCCACCATTGGGGTGCCAGAGCAGCGAATAGCTTTGACTGGGCTGAGCGGGAACTGTGCTTCCATAGAGGTAGGGGGGCTAGCAGGCCAGAGGTGGATGAATGTAGTGCCCTCGTTTTGGGTGTAGGGTCTGATCAGAGCCTGAAGGTAAGGAGGTGCCGTTCCCCTCACAGCTCCGTAGGCAAGCACCATGGTTTTGTAATAGATGCGAGCTTCAACTGGAAGCCAGTGGAGTGTGCGGAGGAGCGGGTGACATGAGAGAACTTGGGAAGGTTGAACACCAGATGGGCTGCATAGTTCTGGATAAGTTGTAGGGGTTTAATGGCACAGGCAGGGAGCCCAGCCAACAGCGAGTTGCAGTAATCCAGATGGGAGATGACAAGTGCCTGGATTAGGACCTGTGCCACTTTGCAGCATGAACCTGTAGGATCGGGTCACCGCTTTGATGTTAGTGGAGAACGACAGGGTGTTGTCCAGGGTCACGCCAAGGTTCTTTGCACTCTGGGAGGAGGACAAAATGGAGTTGTCAACCGTGATGGCGAGATCATGGAGCGGGCAGTCCTTCCCCGGGAGGAAGAGCAGCTCCGTCTTGCCGAGGTTCAGCTTGTGGTGGTGATCCGACATCCACACTGATACAGTGGGGAAAAAAGTATTTAGTCAGCCACCAATTGTGCAAGTTCTCCCACTTAAAAAGATGAGAGGCCTGTAATTTTCATCATAGGTACACGTCAACTATGACAGACAAAATGAGGAAAAAAATCGAGAAAATCACATTGTAGGATTTTTAATGAATTTATTTGCAAATTATGGTGGAAAATAAGTATTTGGTCAATAACAAAAGTTTCTCAATACTTTGTTATATACCCTTTGTTGGCAATGACACAGGTTAAAAGTCTTCAAGGTTTTCACACACTGTTGCTAGTATTTTGGCCCATTCCTCCATGCAGATCTCCTCTAGAGCAGTGACACTGGGCAACACAGACTTTCAACTCCCTCCAAATATTTTCTATGGGGTTGAGATCTGGAGACTGGCTAGGCCACTCCAGGACCTTGAAATGCTTCTTACGAAGCCACTCCTTCGTTGCCCGGGCGGTGTGTTTGGGATCATTGTCATGCTGAAAGACCCAGCCACGTTTCATCTTCAATGCCCTTGCTGATGGAAGGAGGTTTTCACTCAAAATCTCACGATACATGGCCCCATTCATTCTTTCCTTTATACGGATCAGTCGTGCTGGTCCCTTTGCAGAAAAAACAGCCCCAAAGCATGATGTTTCCACCCCCATGCTTCACAGTAGGTATGGTGTTCTTTGGATGCAACTCAGCATTCTTTGTCCTCCAAACACGACGAGTTGAGTTTTTACCAAAAAGTTCTATTTTGGTTTCATCTGACCATATGACATTCTCCCAATCCTCTTCTGGATCATCCAAATGCACTCTAGCAAACTTCAGACGGGCCTGGACATGTACTGGCTTAAGCAGGGGGACACGTCTGGCACTGCAGGATTTGAGTCCCTGGCGGCGTAGTGTGTTACTGATGGTAGGCTTTGTTACTTTGGTCCCAGCTCTCTGCAGGTCATTCACTAGGTCCCCCCGTGTGGTTCTGGGATTTTTGCTCACCGTTCTTGTGATCATTTTGACCCCACGGGGTGAGATCTTGCGTGGAGCCCCAGATTGAGGGAGATTGTCAGTGGTCTTGTATGTCTTCCATTTCCTAATAATTGCTCCCACAGTTGATTTCTTCAAACCAAGCTGCTTACCTATTGCAGATTCAGTCTTCCCAGCCTGGTGCAGGTCTAGAATTTTGTTTCTAATAATAATAATAATAATAATAATATGCCATTTAGTAGACGCTTTTATCCAAAGCGACTTAGTCATGCGTGCATACATTTTTGTGTATGGGTGGTCCCGGGGATCGAACCCACTACCTTGGCGTTACAAGCGCCGTGCTCTATCAGCTGAGCTACAGTGTCCTTTGACAGCTCTTTGGTCTTGGCCATAGTGGAGTTTGGAGTGTGACTGTTTGAGGTTGTGGACAGGTGTCTTTTATACTGATAACAAGTTCAAACAGGTGCCATTAATACAGGTAACAAGTGGAGGACAGAGGAGCCTCTTAAAGAAGAAGTTACAGGTCTGTGAGAGCCAGAAATCTTGCTTGTTTGTAGGTGACCAAATACTTATTTTCCACCATAATTTGCAAATAAATTCATAAAAAATCCTACAATGTGATTTTCTGGAGAAAAAAAATCTCAATTTGTCTGTCATAGTTGACGTGTACCTATGATGAAGATTACAGGCCTCTCATCTTTTTAAGTGGGAGAACTTGCACAATTGGTGGCTGACTAAATACTTTTTTTCCCCACTGTATGTCTGCCAGACATGCAGAGATGCGATTCGCCACCTGGTTATCAGAAGGGGGAAAGGATAAAATGAATTGTGTGTCGTCTGCGTAGCAATGATAGGAGAGACCATGTGAGGATATGACAGAGCCAAGTGACTTGGTGTATAGAGAGAATAGGAGAGGGCCTAGAACTGAGCCCTGGGGGACACCAGTGGTGAGAGCATGTGGTGCGGAGACAGATTCTCGCCACGCCACCTGGTAGGAGCGACCTGTCAGGTAGGACGCAATCCAAGAGTGAGCAGCGCCAGAGATGCCCAACTCAGAGAGGTGGAGAGGAGGATCCTATGGTTCACAGTATCAAAGGCAGCAGATAGGTCTAGAAGGATAAGAGCAGAGGAGAGAGGGTTAGCTTTAGCAGTGCGGAGCGCCTTCGTGACACAGAGAAGAGCAGTCTCAGTTGAAACCAGTCTTGAAATCTGACTGGTTTGGATCAAGAAGGTAATTCTGAGCGAGATAGCAGGAGAGTTGGCTAGAGACGGCACGCTCAAGAGTTTTGGAGAGAAAAGAAAGAAGGGATACTGGTCTGTAGTTGTTGACATCGGCGGGATCGAGTGTAGGTTTTTTGAGGAGGGTGCAACTCTCACTCTCTTGAAGACGTGAGAGGGTGAGGTCAAAATAGGAAAGGAGTGGAAAGGAGGCAGAGAGAAATGAGTCAAAGGCAGATGTAGGGAGGTTAAAGTCACCCAGAACTGTGAAGGGTGAGCCATCCTCAGGAAAGGAACGTATCAAGGTGTCAAGCTCATTGATGAACTCTCCAAGGGAACCTGGAGGGCGATAAATGATCAGGATCATAACACTGAAGCAGCGAACTTTGTGAAGACCAATTCTTGTGTCATTCTCAAAACTTTTGACCACGACTGTATACCCCTGCCCTGGAGACACCAATTCCTCAAATTTTAAAGTGCGTTGGAGATAATTCCAAACGTAAGGTGCAAAAAAAGTAAAAGCAGATCTACCCAACTCAGTGGAGCTTGAAGAGATCTCCATAGATGGCCATCCCTGAGACCGCGTCTGGTATCTCGTACTTCTATAAGTTAACAATGAAGTAAGGTACGGCGGAAGTTTATGCAGGAAGGCTTTATAAACAAAAAGAGTGCAATACATTGATCTACGAGACTTCAAAGAGGGCCTGCCTTCTTTCTGATACAGAATGCAGTGTACTGAACTTATCGCCCGTAATACAGTGTAGTGTGTTATGATAAACTGCTTCCAATGGCTTCAATACAGTGGCAGCTGCATTCATAATCATATAGACAATATCCTCATAGTCTATAACCGTATGAATGTCGACTGAATGATTTGTGTTCTCCTATTTAATGAAAGGCATGACCTATTCCTGTAAACTAAGCCCATTTTCATTCTTAATTTCTTAACTAATTCATCAACATACTTTTTGAAAGATAGCTTTTTATCAATCCAGATGCCCAGATATTTATAAGGGGGGACACGATCAATGAGGGCACCCTCCGATGTGCGTACGCATAGATCATCGGATACATTTTTATGTGATTTGGAGAGTAACATGTACTTGGTTTTACTTACATTAAGTACCAATTTCAATTCAACAAAGGTTAAGCACACTGTAGATAAACGTTTTGAAACTGAAAATTAAATGAGTGTTAAATTGAGTGTTTCCAAACGGTTTCTGGCAGCTAGGCAGATGGGTTTCCCCTCTTCAGTTTATTCTGATTCATTCTGATTCATATCACCGGGTGGTTTTACTCTATGCGTCTCCTGAAGGCCTTGTGGGAACAGAACGGATATTAGAGATGTGGTTTATATCCAGCCAGGGAGGGAACACCTCTGGGGAAACAAGACAAGAGAGAAGAAGTAAACCCACCATAAAGCATAACAACGATAAACTGTGTGAATCAATTACATCAAACTGACTGCTAGTGTTTCGTGAATGAAGAAAACAGCCTTGACGCATTCCCATTACTCCTGGAATACTAAGTAAATATTCCCTTTACATTACTGAAAAGAAGGTTCACTCACAGGCCAATTACCCACAGAAATAGAATAGATAGTATTATTTATATATATATATATATACTGCATCTCTGTGCGATTGCCATTATCAGGAATGGGTAGTGTTTCTATAGTCTTTCAGCCGCTCTGTTGAAGTGGTGTCATTATGCTATATTTTCTGTTATGACTGCCTAGTGTACATTAACACTGTGTTTCTGGTTATTGCTATTAAAAAGAGGTAGTGCCAGCAGCTGCTAGTGGGTTAGAGATGATGTGATGACAGACGGTACACATAAAGAGGACAGTATCTGCACTTAGACATATTCCTGGCAAGCCAAGGTGTCAAGTGAGAGTTGAGATACAGACTGGAGCCAGGAGTTGCATTCATTATGCTGGCCCCTGATACAACTGGCCTGTTTATTTCTTTCTTTTTTCACCTTTATTTAACCAGGTAAGCCAGTTGAGAACAAGTTCTCATTTACAACTGCGACCTGGCCAAGATAAAGCAAAGTAGTGCGATAAAAACAACAACACAGAGTTACATATGGGGTAAACAAAACATAAAGTCAAAAATACAACAGAAAATATATATACAGTGTGTGCGAATGTAGTAAGTTATGGAGTAAGGCAATAAATAGGCCATAGTGCAAAATAGTTACAATTTCATATAACACTGGAATGATAGATGTGCAAATAGAGATACTGGGGTTCAAATTAGCAAAATAAATAACAATATAGGGATGAGGTAGTTGGGTGGGCTAATTTCAGAAAGGCTGTGTACAGGTGCAGTGATCGGTAAGCTGCTCTGACAACTGACGCTTAAAGTTAGTGAGGGAGATAAGTGTCTCCAGCTTCAGAGATTTTTGCAGTTCGTTCCAGTCATTGGCAGCAGAGAACTGGAAGGAATGGCAGCAGAGAACTGGAAGGAATGGCAGCAGAGAACTGGAAGGAATGGCAGCAGAGAACTGGAAGGAATGGCAGCAGAGAACTGGAAGGAATGGCAGCAGAGAACTGGAAGGAATGGCAGCAGAGAACTGGAAGGAATGGCAGCAGAGAACTGGAAGGAATGGCAGCAGAGAACTGGAAGGAATGGCAGCAGAGAACTGGAAGGAATGGCAGCAGAGAACTGGAAGGAATGGCGGCCAAAGGAGGCTGTGTACTGTGTACTCTCACAGGGATGACCATTTGTATTTACACTTGGACGATTAGCCCCAATTGTGGGCAAAAGGATTCCAAATAAACAAACAAGCAAGCAAAAAAACAGTATCACAGAAGTAAACAATAACGTTTTGGAGAAGCAGAAAAATGAGCTATTGCACTTGTTTACCTCACTGATGCATTGAGTGTAGACATTTTGATGGTTCTTCATCAGAAACAGTCTCCCAGCTGAAATGTGGACTGATCTCGCCCCACCTTCCCTTTCTCTCTCTCTGTCTGTATCCTGTCTCTCTGAGGTCAGAAAATAAGCCCCTGTCTGTTATTGAACTGAATGACAACACAACAGTGATTATTACAGTGTGGCGTATTGAACTGAAAGACTACACTGACTGCAGCATGGCATATCACCCCTGCCGGGAACATTACGTGACATTTGTCTGTTGGGGAGGAGAACAGACTCTCCTCTGTGGCTCTGCTGTGTATCACACACATCTGTTGTCAGAGAAACCACACAGGCTGGATGTTTTAATGTGAAATGATACAATACTTCTGTATACAGATTGTTGGCATAGAATTAGGAACTGGATTTTAGACTGACACTATCCTGTGTTTTTGGCATAGAATTAGGTACTGTATTTTATACAGAGATTGTGCTGTGTTTTTGGCATAGAATTAGGTACTGTATTTTATACAGAGATTGTCCTGTGTTTTTGGCATAGAAGTATTTTTTTAGGGGTGATAACACTTATGTTTCACATTGATTTCTAATTAGTTTTTCTGTTAGCATGAATGTTAAGCGTGCATTTTGGACGATGAGTAATGACTAGGTGTCGTAGATCATTTCTGTGTTTACATTACTCAATACTGGTGGGTGGTGTTAATCCAGTGGACTATCAGGAGCTCCATTCAACCCCTGTCAACTTGTCTTATGTCACTGAGCAAATAAACTGCATAGCACTCTAGCTTTGTTTTGTTTTTACTACGAGGCGATGACCTGACTCATGGCAGGTTACGTTGGTTATGAGTTACATCGATAATGCTGTGAATTATATATAAGGAATTATTATTACAATGAAGATGCCTACATTTAAGTTGTTCTGTTTTCTAAAACACAAGTATTAGCATTTTAATGTGTTAGTTAACCTTTACTTTTGTGAGCTAGTTATTAGTTTGAGATAACAGCCATTTTAGAAGGCATCAATCTCTATAAATCATATAGAATGTGTTTGTATGTTCTACAGAGAAGCCAAGTGTAAAGCACTATATTATTGCATTCCTTCATCACTCTGTATTTTTGTCTTTCACCATTCATGTCTCCAATGCCATGAAACAGTGCAATGTACTCTATGTTGCCTGTTTGTGCCCTTGCAGTGCGGGTCCAAAAGGAGACAACATCTATGAGTGGAGATCCACCATCCTGGGACCACCAGGCTCTGTGTATGAGGGAGGAGTCTTCTTCCTAGATATCGCCTTCACACCAGACTACCCCTTCAAACCACCCAAGGTAAAGACTCCAATCAAAACAGCTGACTCAAACAATGAATAGAACATTCCTCGAGATTACACAGCTTTGTAGGCTACCACTTTCTCACTAGAGAAGGGAACTTGTTATTGCTATGTTGACCGCTGGAGGAAGCGATTGCGCTTGGATTTTATTAAAATGCAGGGCCTCTAGTTAATGGTCAATTTAACCAAACCAACCAACCAAACCAGGCAAAAAATGGCTTGAATAGAAATGTGGCTTCCATGATTAGACTGAACATGGGTTTCCATCCTCCAAGCATTGTTGAGCAGATTCTGTTTGTGTTTCTTTCAGGATCTACCACTGTAACATCAATAACAGTATTGATCTAGAGAAACTTTGTTGTTTCCTAGGTGACATTCCGTACCAGGATCTACCACTGTAACATCAACAGTCAGGGTGTGATCTGTCTGGACATCCTGAAGGATAACTGGAGCCCCGCCCTTACCATCTCCAAGGTGCTGCTGTCCATCTGCTCCCTGCTCACTGACTGCAACCCCGGTAAGACCTAAGACACCACATACTACTGTAATGCGGGTTTGATTGAATTAATTAATTACAGTGGTTGATTTGAAGTACATTGTGGAGTCGAATTTCAAACATTGTCATATGTGGAATTCCGTGTGTGTGCGTGCTGGCAGGTCAAAGCTATTGTTGATGCCTTATCTATAACTCTGTGTATTCTCCACCCCTCACAGCTGACCCTCTGGTAGGAAGCATCGCCACCCAGTACACAACCAACAGACCAGAGCACGACAGGATAGCCAAACAGTGGACCAAGAGATACGCCACATAGACACACAAGACTGGGTCGTATTCATTAGGGACTGAAACGGGGAGGAACTACTTGGACTTGTCCAATAAGAAACGTTAATTTCTGTTTCCCGTTGCATACCCTAATGACTACAACCCTGAGCAACATGAGAGGGGGAGGTGTCACCCTTATAAGATGACTCTGGGACGGTTGGGGTCAGGAGTGGGAAGATTTTTATCTTGGAATTTAAGTAATCTCCTGATATTGTTTATGGTATTTTTTAAGTTCTCGGCCCGTATATTATAATGAAGATTTTGGTAATAATGCTTTTCTATGTGTTTCCTTAACGTTCTGTAAATGATGCATTTTTTGCTAATTGTGCTTTGAAATGATATTAATTTTACAAAATTGGACTGCTTGTATAAAGGTGTGTCACACAGCATGATTTCCTGGTAGGATTCCAAATCTCATGTCAATTTCACGGATAATAAAGTTGCCGTTGGTGTAAGCTCTCTTGCATATCTATAATTTAATCTGCTAAAACATATTGCTGAAACATTGGTATTTTAGCCTATACAGCACATAATGTCTAGGTGTGTTGCTGATGAATACAGTCCCTCCATTTATTGTTAAATGGCGTTCAAACTGAAATACTTGTGCAGATGGACAGCAACAAACAAAACCAACTAAGTAGCAGCAAAAAATATTACATTTATTCTCACACACAAGACATGAAGGGCACAGGCAATGTTCCAATTACCTCTCCTTCCTCCAAAAGTGTGCATGTGTTCACTTCAATTCACTGAATTGCCCATGCCTCCACCAATCCAATGCTTTTAGATTTGTAGTAGTGAACGAGTGTACACTTCAGGAGAAAGGATATTATTTGGACGCACCACAGAAGCCAACAGACATTTCATTGAGACACAATGATGTCCTACATTTTATCCCATTCCTACCCACTAGAAATTTAAGTTTAGTAAAGTGACAAATAAATTAGTTAAACAAAATAAAAATTTACAAAGCTAATAAAGTACAGGTTTTTAAAAATATTTTAACAAAATCAACCATTTGGGGTGCAACTGATGAAAGACATTTAATAATCACAGACATGAGCAACAGACCTGATCAAGGTAGTACCATTTTTTTATTGCTACCGGTCCATACACTAGGTATTAAACTGGTAATATGCCATACACTAGATGGTAGTAGGCCATACACTAGGCAATAAGCCTCACTCCAAAAGGCGCATTAGATGGGCCTAGACCTTGCTGTAAAGCGGCTACTATTGCCCTCCCATAGGATGGGGCACACTGAAACCAGAGAGGTCTATGATACCACAAAGCAGGCTCACTCATTTAGCCAGCTAACTTCGATAAACATTAAGATACATCTCTTAATTTGCTAGTTCATTAAAAAAAGCTTAATTTTAATATGGGTTGTCTATGGAATGTCGAGTCAGTTACTATGTCTATGCCCATATTTCATGGCGATATGAAGTCAGAATATTAATTGAAGTTGGCTGGCTAACTCGTCAATCCTACTCTAACATCTCCCCCCTGAAGTACTTCCAACAGGCGCTCTTGAGGTTGAGTTCAGTTCATATGTCGTTGGACGGCGTGGCCTTGCTCTTACGTCCTGGAAGAGGGAAGGCAGACTTGCTCTGAGGCTGTGTGAGGCGGCTGGTGAGCATGGTGAAGGGTTCGATGAGAGAGTTCCTCTCAGTGACGCTGACCTCCCATAGCTTGACCTTCTCCCCCCGCGCCCACTGCTGCGCTGCCTCCTGCTCCACCTGACGACGCTCACGCAGGTCCGTCTTGTTCCCTAGCACGATCACCATCACCTGGAGGAAGACGGCGGAAGAAGGGACACTCCAACTAAACTTAACAACGATAGTATGAGGTTCTGATTTGTGTTTTGGTTTATAGTTGTTTTTTTCTGGCCAATGTGCTTCTACTTGCTCTTTGGGGTCTAGGCCGGGTTAGAATAAAAGCACTGTGACAACTGCTGATGTAAATTGATTAGCTGTTTGTGGCCAAAACATTCAACGAAACCTGGCTCATTTGACTTTTTATTTATTTAAACCACACACACTTAACCCTTAGGGCGAGTTTCAATCATTCACAATCCCAGTACCTCTTTCTTGTCTCTGGATTTGTCTATCTCTTTCTTGAGGACGTCCACCTTCTTGAAGGACTCCAGGCTGTCCACACTGTAGACCAGCACAAAGCCGTCTGCCACAGAGTAGTAGTGCTTGGGAAGGTCCAGGCCCTCGTGGAGCCCCCTGGTGTCATAGAGACGTAACTGTTCCTTCACGCCACGATCTGTCTCCACCGATGCCACATACACATCCTCCTGGGTCTCAGTGGACTCTGAACCTGCAACAGACAGAAGACAATGGATCATTCAATGGTTGTGTTCAACACAACAGTCTAGTAGGTAATGTAGGTAGGCAGTGCTCACTCAACTCTCGGTTAAATACAGTATTTATATTCTATAGCAGGGGTATTCAACTCTTAAAGGCGCTGCATGGTCAATCCAAATAAAATCTTAATGGTTGCATACACATATTTAGCAGCTGTTATTGCGGTTGTAGTGAAATGCTTGTCTTCCTAGCTCCAACAGTGCAGTAATATGGTCCAGTAATGTGGTCCTCTGTAGCTCAATTGGTAGAGCATGGCGCTTGTAACGCCAGGACAGTGGGTTCGATCCCCGGGACCACTCATAAGTAAAAATGTATGCCCACATGACTAAGTCGCTTTGGATAAAAGCGTCTGCTAAATGACATTTATTATTATTATATCTAATAATTCACAACAATACACACAAATCTAAAAGCAAAACAATGGAATTAATAAATATATTAAATATTAGGACGAGCAATGTCGGAGTGTGTGTGTGTGTGTATAAATGTATATATGACAGAATGTATAGACATGGACAGTATGTGGATAGAATATGTAGTATATCTGTAGAACACGTAGGATAGAATAGTATATATACAGCAATTGTTGAATAGGATGGCATTGACTAGAATACAGTATATACATATGAAATGAGTAAAACAGTATGTAAACATTATTAAAGTGACCAGTGTTCCATTATTAAAGTGAGTAGTGATTCCATGTCTATAGGGCAGCAGTCTCTAAGGTGCAGGGTTCAGTAACGGGTGGTAGCCGGCTAGTGACAGTGACTATGTTCAAGGCAGGGTACTGGGTGGAGGCCGGATAGTGATGGCTATTCAACAGCCTGATGGCCTTAAGATAGAAGCTGTTTTTCAGTCTCTCGGTCCCAGCTTTGATGCACCTGTACTGACCTCTCCTTCTGGATGATAGCGGTGTGAACAGGTGGTGGCTCGGGTGGTTGATGTCCTTGATGATCTTTTTGGCCTTCCTGTGACATTGAGTACTGTAGGTGTCCTGGAGGGCAGGCAATGTGCCCCCAGTGATGCGTTGGGAAGACCGCACCACCCTCTGGAGAGCCCTGTGGTTGTAGGTGGTGCAGTTGCAGTACCAGGTGGTGATACAGCCCAACAGGATGCTCTCAATGGTGCATCTGTAAAATTTTGTGAGGGTCTTAGGGGCCAAGCCAAATTTCTTCAGCCTCCTAAGCTTGAAGAGGCACTGTTGCGCCTTCTTCATCACACTGTCTGTGTGGTTGGACCAGTTCAGATAGTCAGTGATGTGTACACCGAGGAACTTGAAGCTTTTCACCTTCTCGATGTGGATGGGGGAGTGCTCCCTCTGCTGTCTCCTGAAGTCCACGATTAGCACCTTCGTTTTGTTGACGTTGAGGGAGAGGTTATTTTCCTGGCACCACTCCGCCAGGGCCCTCACCTCCTCCCTGTAGGCTGTCTCGTCATTGTTGGTAATCAGGCCTACTACTGTTGTGTCGTCTGCAAACTTGATGATTGAGTTGGAGGCATTCGTGGCCACGCAGTCATGGGTGAACAGGGAGTATAGGAGGGGGCTGAGCATGCACCCTTGTGGGGCCCCTGTGTTGAGGATCAGCGTAGTGGAGGTGTTGTTGCCTACCTTCACCACCTGGAGGCGGCCCGTCAGGAAGTCCAGCACCCAGTTGCACAGGGTAGGGTTCAGACCCAGGTCCCGAGCTTAATGATGAGCTTGGAGGGTACTGTGGTGTTGAAGGCTGAGCTGTAGTCAATGAGCAGCAATCCGACGTCTGCATTGGCCGTTCAGCATTTACAATGATACAGCCTTTGTAGAATTCAGGGAATTCATACATCTTGGCTTCGTGGAGCAGTGCAGAGCTGTTGTTTATACAGTACCTCCCGCCCTCACCTCCAATCAACAAATCATGTCAATGCAGAGTTATATGGAGCATTGTTACGAAATTTGAGAGGAGCACATCAATGCCATATGGAGCTCAATTTGGTCTCTGCTTGCCTCCAGAGGATCCGCAATTGTGTCACACCATCCATATGGCGCCTCAGACCACATTTATAGATTAAGCATAAATTGGCTCTTACAAAATTTGAGAGGCGCATGGCGATGCGGTACGGACCTCAATTTGGCCTCTGCGTGCCTCCGGTGCTTCGCAATTGCGTCACATCATCCATACCGCGCCTCTGACCACATTTTCGGATCAAGCATAAATTGGCTCTAAAGCCACAACAAGCTCACACCATGCTGGACGGTATTTAGCAGTTCTCTGCTTCATCCCAGACCATGGTCTTCAATACACCGTCATATGAAGCCATGCATATACTTAGTTACAGATTTAATCTGCTAAAGTTGATAGTGAAAGAAAAGAAGAACACTGTTTTGTTCCAAATAACTGGACATTACAGGCTACATTTTCCAATACAATGCTAATTCCTCTTGAACACTACAAACACATTTTACACAGTGTTCATCTCTCACAAGCACAGCCAAATTCAAGTTTACCGTCATTAACTTACCAACAGCGTGATTTCCATACAACAGCTGTTCAAGGATGGCTGTTTTTCCTACAGATGCCAAACCACACACCACAACTTTGCAGCCTTTCCCCATTTCGATAACGCAAAAACCTGCAATAGCAGAAAAAGAAATGTAAAATAGCTAGAAGATGAGCTGGCTAACTACTAGTTGGCTAGTCAACTAGTTGAAGCATCAAATATTTGCTCATTGTTCTATCTATGGAAGCATCTTCCTCAACATCGTATCCAAAGTTAAGTAGCTAGCTTTATACGATAAAACACGTACCTTGGTTTAAAAGCTGGCAGAGTTGGACAAATGGAGAGATTACAATTATTATTGCAATAAACTGGGTATCTATGTTACTTTGAAGTTATTTAGCTAGCTAACGTTAGCTAAAATCACAGCATCCATTCTGTCTTTTGACAACAAGGAAGTTCCAATGATTCTCTACGCGCATGTTCACAGGCGGGGTTTGGGGTGTAAAATTTTGAGAAAAAATGCACTGTATAAAAATAATATATACATTTATTTGTAATATGCATTAATAAATGTAAAAGAAAAACGTATATTACCAGCTGCCAATGAAAATGGTAAAATCGATAAAAGTGTAGTGGACCAAATTTCAAAGCACAATGTATAAAAGTAGCTACTTTTATTTAAATCTGGTTGTGATTTTCAGTTCTAAAATGTAAAAACCATCAAAATCAGGTTATGAAGTTATGTGAAAAGTATATGAAAAATATGAACATTATTGGAATAAACTACAATACCCAGGCGTCTGACCAGAACTGTGTCACTGACGTTTTCATAAAGCATGCTGGGTACGTTTTCTCTTTCTTTCCGGCTTATACGCCATCATGTAAGCGAGTATTTTATTGTTTTTCAGAATGTAGAATCCATCAAAAATCTGAATTAAAACGTTACCATCAGGTTGTATAGTTATGGATTTGGTTAACGGGATGCTTAGTTAATAACATAGTACTTCCATTTCTGCATTTTAATGTAGGAAAATATGAATATTGCATTGTGTACCCGAAATAGTGCACGGGTCTATTTTGTACTGCCACGGAGCGAGGGTAGAAAGTTATTAGCCAATGACATTCAGTGTTTATAAAAATGTGTGTATTTGGTGCGTTCGAGGTTTTTCTTCTGACTATTTGGTGTTTTTGGAACTTAAGTGGTTGTGTGCTATTGAGTACTAGCCGGCTAACTAGCTACCTATCTAGTGTGTAGGACTGTAGGCATCGGGGCCTACCGCGAGCCTCATGCTACCCGAATACAAATTTCCAGTGGGTCTAGAATTAAACAGAAATGATCCCAAAAGCACTAACTCGAAGATGTCATTCATGACTTCAATAGTTAAAGGTACGTTGTAAACAAAGTAAACGTGCTGGTTGGCTAGCTAGCCAACTTGGCCAAATCATGGCGTTTAATGAAGATTAGGTAGCTACCAAACGTTACTTTTCGGTGCCTTTTTCCCTCCAACTAACTGCAAAATCACAACATAGAATGGTGATCATTAGCAACATATTTCTCTTTGCCTTTTCTCACAGTTAGTCCAAGATGGGAGCGTACAAATATATGCAGGAGCTATGGCGCAAGAAGCAGTCCGACGTGATGCGCTTCCTCTTGCGCGTCCGTTGCTGGCAGTACCGTCAGCTCTCTGGTCTCCACCGTGCGCCTAGACCCACCAGACCCGACAAGGCCCGCAGACTAGGGTACAAGTGCAAACAAGGTGGGTGTCTGTTTCATTCAAATCGTAGAATGCAGACTGAATCTTCTTGGGTAATGTTATAGACTCATGTAACTTTGCAGTACTGGTAATCTGTTGCATGCTTATGCTTCATAGTTGATCGTTTCTCACTCATGTCACCTTTGATCCTCAAGTTTGCCACATGAGGCAGGGTGTAGGATGTTGTCTGATGCATTGGTGTGATAAGTTAAAGATGTAATATGTTGTAGCCCTATTGCTGTGATTAGGCAGTAATGGTATTCTTATCCGATTAAGTGTTGATTCACATGAAAGGTGGACCAAGTGGTTGTGCCATTAATGTCCTCTTTTATTATTTGACATGTTGCTGATCTCATATGACAGGCTGTTATTTACTATGTCCTTTATTTGACATGTCATTGATATCTTCCTGACTTCTCTCCATATAACAGGCTACGTCATCTACCGTGTCCGCGTTCGCCGTGGAGGCCGCAAGCGCCCCGTGCCCAAGGGTGCCACCTACGGCAAGCCCGTCCACCATGGTGTCAACCAGATCAAGTTCGCCCGCAGCCTCCAGTCCACTGCTGAGGTAAGTGCTCCTGTACAGGTGCATCTCCCAAGTTGTGGTCTGATTGCACACTTCAGGGAGAAGTTACTATGAACTGCACAAGGATGTCACTGATCTGACTTAATTTGGCAAATGGATGCTCGATTCCGAATCTAACATTTGCCCCACTTCTAGGCACTTGTGCAGATATGAACATATTGGATAGGTAAAAGTAATTTAATATTGGCCCCATTGTCCTCTGATAGGCATGTTGGAATTTGCCATTTTGCTTACTGTGGTGCTCTTTTCTGAAACAAGGCTCACATTTCAAATTGCACCCCTTTCATCAACACCGTTAATGCATCCTCAATGTGGTTAATGATGCTCAACTTTTTTCCCCAGCTTATCGACTATGGTGAAACCTGTCTGAAATAAGCCAATTTGTCTGAAACCACAGGGAAAATAATGCATTGTTTACAAAAGTATCTTGGTTGTATTTAAAACGGTATTGTATTGAAAACTAAGTGAATGGTATTCTCTTCACATTGGACTTGGTGATTACTTTAATGTCGAGTCTAATCCATATGTGTATGCCTCACTCTCAAATGAATGTGACATGGTGCAATGATTTCCTCATTTCAGATCTTTCCCATACATTTGAGATTTAAGCATACAGCTAGAATTGCTCAACAGATGGTGTGTAATGTGGATGAGGTAGAGGTAGATGAAATTGAAGGTGGTGTAACTGGGGATAAAAACCTTGCCGCAGGGGGCCATGCACAGTCTGGGGTCTGCAGTGCGATCACTAGACCAGCCCCCGGCATAATGTTCTATCCGTTATGAAATGTTGAGTGGTTTCACCTGCATTTGTGGTTGTGTGGAACACCTCTGCATATCAGTGATTTTACATTTATACCTAAGTTTCTGGATGTGACTTGTCTGACCTGTTTGGTCTTCGGTCTCCCCAACAGGAGCGTGCTGGCCGACACTGTGGAGGCCTGAGGGTGCTAGCCTCCTACTGGGTAGGAGAGGACTCCACCTACAAGTTCTTTGAGGTGATCCTGATCGACACCTTCCACAAGGCTATCAGACGCAACCCTGACACCCAATGGATCACCAGGCCCGTGCACAAGCACAGGGAGATGCGTGGCCTGACATCCGCGGGCAAGAAGAGCCGCGGCCTGGGCAAGGGCCACAAGTTCCACCTGACCATGGGTGGTTCCCGCCGGGCAGCCTGGAAGAGACGCAATACCCTGCAGCTGCACCGCTACCGCTAGAGGGTGTCTGTACATTTAAAGAAATAAACACATGCCTTTTTATGGTGACAAATTGTTGGTCTGATGTGTTGTATTTTTAAGGGCTGTTCATTTTGGGTGTAGGAGCTGCCATTTGATATATTGGGCGATAAAGTTATACAGATAGTGGTTAGTAACTAGGATAAGCGAAACTGACATACTAGCATTTTCACAAACTTGTGAAATGTGATTCATGGAAAGGCACCCTGTCAGAACTATTGACCAATATGACAGCAAGAGGAACTGATTTGAACCAGTGTCTACAGTGCACGCTTTGTCATTACATCTAGGTTTTCCTCAGGATGGGTTAATGTGTTTTGGGGGATAATAGTAAGTGAACCTGTGTCGAGTGCCCTAGAGCAGAGCACTCGACACGTTTCTGGAGAGCTACTGTCCTGTAGGTTGTCTTCAACACTGATCTAGCACACCTGACTAATACTTAGTTGGTTAATAAGCTGAATCAAGTTGGTGACAACTGGGGTTTGAGCAAAAACCTACAGGAGTGTAGTGCTCCAGGAACGGTTTTGGAGAGCCCCGACCTAGAGGTTAAAGAAGTGGGACAGCATCTGGAGGGTGGTGGGTTCGAGTCCCAGGTCAGAAGGGAGAATCTTTTCAAAGATGAAAAAGTATAGTTGTCTTCTCATTGAATAAAATATATTTGTCACTCAATTGACAATGTATGGGCTAAATGTCAGTTTAATTATTAATCTAAACTGGAAGACATATTTTAAGTTGGACTATAAATGCCTTAATATCACACATTAGACTGCTCAACATTAAGCACAGGTTTTAAGCTAAATGGTAAAGTAACACGATGTGAAGCACTGGCCTCTTCCCCCTAACCTGTTGCACCACTACTCAGTTCAACGTAAAGAGGCAATCCACTGTTTGAAAGGACTGAAAAGCTAGAGCAGCAAGGGCGTTGAGTTGGAGAACAATGTGGTGGTCATTTATATAACTTTCTCACATTTCTCCCAGGCCCGTTCTTACACAGATTCAGCTGGGGGCACTGCAGTGTTCACGTCACCGGTGACCAGAATTCCACCAAAACAAAAACTGAAGAAAGGCGTGGGCTTGTCTGTCTATTTTTTTCATTGTGGTGGCAGAGGAAGCCAAAGAACCAGGGAAATGGGAGCTGGTCAGGAGAAGTCTTCTTTGGGATATGGCTGCTCCAAACCCATCAAGGCAGCTTGGTACAGTGGGGTGGTGGTTTCCATGTCTGTCAAGCAACTGAGTGAAGCAGGAAATCTACAAAGCTGACTTCAAATTCTCTTAAAATCAATGTGTGTTACTGTCGTATTTGAAGTGAACTTCCATTGTCCTCTGAGAGTTGTTGAAAGATCCTTGTCCTACTTATCTTCAAATTTGGTCCTCGTTCATGCACCGACCTTGGTTGAAAAGCGAGGTAGCCACATTATTCTTGTTGACAAGGAAGTGTGTGGGAGATCTAGTGAAACAGCTCGTCAGAGTCAGTTTCACCTGTTCTGGGACAGAGGGTGCTGCTGGAGAAATTATGTGGTTCATCCCATTTCAACCAAGGTGCATGGAGTCAGGAACAAAGTGGGTGAAGACATGAGAGGTTTTCAACAACTCTTTGGGTTCCATTTGTCCCTCGCATGGTTGAATATAATACCTCCCATATATCCAGAGGATGCTGCAGTAAGGTCAACCAGCTACTCAATTTCATTGATGTCCCGCAGAACAACTACTTCATTATTTTCCTCCTTGGTTAGCTATATGAAAACACACTAGTGTACAGATCTGATCTGTGATTGCTGTGCTTTGCTACATGTGATGTCTACTTTGCTGCATGTGTTTCGAATGCACATGCAGACCTACACCCAGATATCTACATTTTGCCCTCGTTCCTGAGTAAAGAAACAAGCTGTTACCTGTGTGTGTCATTCTGCATGTGCCTGCCCTCATGTTGCCTCCCGTCTCTGTGGCCTCTGCCTCACCTCTTGGACACGAGGATCATTTTTCTCCTATCATGCCCTACAGTGAGAGTGTAGGTTACCGAAGAGACTGTTAGCAGCATTGTTACAGTATCAAAACAGTTTTGCCAAAAATAAGGTCTGTGGTTCTATGAGATAATCTTCATCAGCTAATGTAACTTTCTGTGAATTTTGAAGCATTTATGTAAAAAAAAAAAAAGCACATTAAGGCTTCATAATTCATAAAGGTCATGTTAACTGACTGATATTATCTCATAGAACAAAACGTATAAGATCTCCTAAACCTGTGTTAATCTCAAACCTTATTTTCGGCATTTATCCCAAAACTCTATTCTTTCCCCATTCATTTTCCCTATAGGAAAGGCTGAACAAACCAGAGGTAACTCATTTCCGGGTTTTGGGACTAGAAGCTGGTGAGCTTATACACATGAAATTGTTGACCATTTGAAAAAAAAAACATTTGAAAAAGTAAATGTTTTATTTTGGACTGTGTGAAGAAGCCTTTGCTGCCAATGTTAGAATGCATTTTATAATATAATAATAATATACAGTACCAGTCAAAAGTTTGGACACACCTACTCATTCCAGGGTTTTTCTTTATTTTTACTATTTTCTACACTGTAGAATAAAGAAGAGATCAAAACTATGAAATAACACATGGAATCATGTAGTAACCAAAAAAGTGTTAAACAAATCAAAATAAGTTTTATATTTGATATTCTTCAACATTGCCACCCTTTGCCTTGATGACAGCTTTGCACACTTGGCATTCTCTCAACCAGTTTCATGAGGTAGTCACCTGGAATGTATTTCAATTAACAGGTGTGCTTAAAAGTTAATTTGTGTAATTTCTTTCCTTCTTAATACGTTTGAGCCAATCAGTTGTGTTGTGACAAGGTAGGGGTGGTATACAGAAGATAGCCCTATTTGGTAAAATACCAAGTCCATATTATGGCAAGAACAGCTCAAATAAGCAAAGAGAAATGACAGTCCATCATTACTTTAAGTGCAGTCGCAAAAACCATCAAGCGCTATGATGAAACTGGCTCTCATGAGGACCGCCACAGGAAAGGAAGACCCAGAGTTACCTCTGCTGCAGAGGATAAGTTCATTAGAGTTACCAGCCTCAGAAATTACAGCCCAAATAAATGCTTCACATAGTTCAAGTAACAGACACATCTCAACATCAACTGTTCAAAGGAGACTGTGTGAATCAGGCCTTCATGGTCGAATTGCTGTCTTTGTGAGACGCAGTGTAGATGAACGGATGATCTCCGCATGTGTGGTTCCCACCGTGAAGCATGGAGGAGGTGGTGTGGGGGTGCTTTGCTGGTGACACTGTCTGTGATTTATTTAGAATTCAAGGCACACTAAACCAGCATGGCTACCAAATCAAATTGTATTTGTCACATGCGCCGAATACAACAGGTGTAGTAGACCTTACAGTGAAATGCTTACTTACAAGCCCTTAACCAACAATGCAGTTTTTTGGAGAAAAAACTAAAACATCACAAATAATTAAAGAGCAGCAGTAAAATAACAATAGCGAAGCTATATACAGAGGGTACCGGTACAGAGTCAATGTGCGGGGGCACCGGTTAGTTGAGGCAATTGAGGTAATATGTACATGTAGGTAGAGTTATTAAAGTGACTATGCATTGATAATAAACAGAGAGTAGATGGATATCCATTTGATTAGATGTTCAGGAATCTTATGGCTTGGTAGTAGAAACTGTTTAGAAGCCTCTTGGACCTAGACTTGGCGCTCCGGTACCGCTTGCCGTGCGGTAGCAGAGAGAACAGTCTATGACTAGGGTGGCTGGAGTCTTTGACAATTTTTAGGGCATTCCTCTGACACGGCCTGGTATAGAGGTCCTGGATGGTAGGAAGCTTGACCCCAGTGATGTACTGGGCCGTACGTACTTGACCCCAGTGATGCAACCAGTCATGGTGTAGCTGTAGAACCTTTTGAGGATCTGAGGACCCATGCCAAATCTTTTCAGTCTCCTTAGGGGGAATAGGTTTTGTTGTGCCCTCTTCACGACTGTTTTGGTGTGCTTGGATCATGTTAGTTTGTTGGCGATGTGGACACCAAGGAACTTGAAGCTCTCAACCTGCTCCACTACAGCCCCGTCGAAAAGAATGGGGGCGTGCTCAGTCCTCTTCTTTTTCCTGTAGTCCACAATCATATCCTTTGTCTTGATCACGTTGAGGGAGAGGTTGTTGTCCTGACACCACAAGGCCAGGTCTCTGACCTCCTCCCTATAGGCTGTCACGTCGTTGTTGGTGATCAGGCCTACCACTGTTGTGTCATGGGCAAACTTAATGATGGTGTTGGAGTTGTGCCTGGCCATGCAGTCATGAGTGAACAGGGAGTACAGAAGGGGACTGAGCACCCACGCGCACCATGTTGAGGATCAGCATGGCGGATGTGTTGTTACCTACCCTTACCACCTGGGGGCGGCCCGTCAGGAAGTCCAGGATCCAGTTGCAGAGGGAGGTGTTTAGTCCCAGGGTCCTTAGCTTAGTGATGAGCTTTAGCTTAGTGATGAGCTTTGAGGGCACTATGGTGTTGAACGCTGAGCTGTAGTGAATGAATAACATTCTCACATAGGTGTTCCTTTTGTCCTGGTGTGAAAGGGCCCTGTGGAGCGCAATAGAGATTGCATCATCTGTGGATCTTTTGGGGCGGTATGCAAATTGGAGTGGGTCTAGAGTTTCTGGGATAATGGTGTTGATATGAGCCATGACCAGCCTTTCAAAGCATTTCATGGCTACAGACATGAGTGCTACGGGTCGGTAGTCATTTAGGCAGGTTACCTTAGTGTTCTTGGGCACAGGGACTAAGGTGTTCTGCTTGAAACATGTTGGTATTACAGACTCAGACAGGGAGAGGTTGAAAATGTTATTGGAGACACTTGCCAGTTGGTCAGTGCATGCTCGGAGTACATGTCCTGGTAATCCGTCTGGCCCTGCGGCCTTGTGAATGTTGACCTGTGTAAAGGTCTTACTCACATTGGCGTGATCACACAGTCGTCCGGAACAGCTGATGCTCTCATGCATGTTTCAGTGTTACTTGCCTCAAAGCGAGCATAGAAGTAATTTAGCTTGTCTGGTAGGCTCATGTCACTAGGCAGCTCGCGGCTGTGCTTCCCTTTGTAGTCTGTAATATTTTGCAAGCCCTGCCACATCCGACGAGCGTCGGTGCCGGTGTAGTACGATTCGGTCTTAGTCCTGTATTGACGCTTTGCCTGTTTAATGGTTCGTCGGAGGGCATAGCGGGATTTCTTATAAGCTTCCGTGTTAGAGTCCTGCTCCTTGAAAGCGGCAGCTCTACCCTTTAGCTCAGTGCGGATGTTGCCTGTAATCTATGGCTTCTCCCGAGTGGCGCAGTGGTCTAAGGCACTGCACCGCAGTGCTAGCTGTGCCACTAGAGATCCTGGTTCGAATCCAGGCTCTGTCGTAGCCGGCCGCGACCGGGAGACCCATGGGGCGGCGCACAATTGGCCCAGCGTCGTCCAGGGTAGGGGAGGGAATGGCTGGCAGGGATGTAGCTCAGTTGGTAGAGCATGGCGTTTGCAACGCCAGGGTTGTGGGTTTGATTCCCACGGGGGGCCAGTATGAAAAAATTAAAATGTATGCACTCACTAACTGTAAGTCGCTCTGGATAAGAGCGTCTGCTAAATGACAAAAATGTAAATGTGAAAAATGGTTGGGGTATGTACGTACAGTTGAAGTCGGAAGTTTACATACACCTTAGCTAAATACATTTAAACTCAGTTTTTCACAATTCCTGACATTTAATCCTGGTAAAAATTCCCTGTCTTAGGTCAGTTAGGATCACCACCTTATTTTAAGAATGTGAAATCTCAGAATAATAGTAGAGAGAATGATTTATTTCAGCTTTTATTTCTTTCATCACATTCACAGTGGGTCAGAAGTTTACATACACTCAATTAGTATTTGGTAGCATTGCCTTTAAATTATTTAACTTGGGTCAAATGTTTCGGGTAGCCTTCCACAAGCTTCCCACAATAAATTGGGTGAATTTTGGCCCATTCCTCCTGACAGAGCTGGTGTAACTGAGTCAGGTTTGTAGGCCTCCTTGCTCGCACACGCTTTTTCAGTTCTGCCCACAAATTTGCTATAGGATTGAGGTCAGGGATTTGTGATGGCCACTCCAATACCTTGATTTTGTTGTCCTTAAGCCATTTTGCCACAACTTTGGAAGTATGCTTGGGGTCATTGTCCATTTGGAAGACCCATTTGCGACCAAGCTTTAACTTCCTGACTGATGTCTTGAGATGTTGCTTCAATATGTCCACATAATTTTCCTTCCTCATGATGCCATCTATTTTGTGAAGTGCACCAGTCCCTCCTGCAGCAAAGCACCCCAACAGCATGATGCTGCCACCCCTGTGCTTCACGGTTGGGATGGTGTTCTCCGGCTTGCAAGCCTGCCCACTTTTTCCTCCAAACATAATGATGGTCATTATGGCCAAACAGTTATATTTTTGCAGTTGCAAACCGTAGTCTGGCTTTTTTATGGAGGTTTTGGAGCAGTGGCTTCTTCCTTGCTGAGCGGCCTTTCAGGTCATGTCGATATATGACTCGTTTTTACTGTGGATATAGATACTTTTGTACCTGTTTCCTCCAGCATCTTCACAAGGTCCTTTGCTGTTGTTCTGGGATTGATGTGCACTTTTCGCACCAAAGTATGTTCATCTCTAGGAAACAGAACGCGTCTCCTTCCTGAGCGGTATGACGGCTGCGTGGTCCCATGGTGTTTATACTTGCGTTCTATTGTTTGTACAGATGAACGTGGTACCTTCAGGCGTTTGGAAATTGCTCCCAAGGATGAACCAGACTTGTGGAGGTCTACAACTTTTTTTCTGAGGTCTTGGCTGATTTCTTTTGATTTTCCCATGATGTCAAGCAAAGAGGCACTGAGTTGGAAGATAGGCCTTGAAATACATCTACAGGTACACCTCCAATTGACTCAAATTATGTCAATTAGCCTATCAGAAGCTTCTAAAGCCATGACATCGTTTTCTGGAATTTTCAAAGTTGTTTAAAGACACAGTCAACTTAGTGTATGTAAACTTCTGACCCACTGGAATTGTGATACAGTGAATTATTCATCTTTAAGGAATACCTGGAATAGTATAATAGTAATCCTTTTATTATCCTTTCATGCACAAAGTAGATGTCCTAACCGACTTGCCAAAACTATAGTTTGTTAACAAGACATTTGTGGAGTGGTTGAAAAACGAGTTTTAATGACTCCAACCTAAGTGTATGTAAACTTCCGACTTCAACTGTACAGTCACTGTGGGGACGACGTTATCGATGAAGCCAGTGACTGATGTGGTGTACTCCTCAATGCCATCGGAAGAATCCCAGAACATATTCCAGTCTGTGCTAGCAAAACAGTCCTGTAGCTTAGCATCTGCTTCATCTGACCACTTTTTTATTGACCGAGTCACTGGTGCTTCCTGCTTTAGTTTTTGCTTGTAAGCATTTGTACGCGTCTCTTTGTGTGGAGTAAAGGTGGTCTAGAGTTTTTTTCCCCTCTGGTTGCACATTTAACATGCTGGTATAAATGAGGTAAAACGGATTTAAGTTTCCCTGCATTAAAGTCCCCGGCTACTAGGAGCGCCGCCTCTGGATGAGCGTTTTCCTGTTTGCTTATGGCCTTATACAGCTCATTGAGTGTGGTCTTAGTGCCAGCATCGGTTTGTGGTGGTAAATAGACAGCTACGAAGAATATAGTAGATGAAAACTCTCTTGGTAGATAGTGTGGTCTACAGCTTATCATGATATACTCTACCTCAGGCGGGGAAAACCTAGAGACTTAGATATCGTGCACCAGCTGTTGTTTACAAATATACATAGACCTCCACCCCTTGTCTTACCAGAGGCTGCTGTTCTATCCTGCCGATACAGTTTATAACCCGCCAGTTGTATGTTATTCATGTCGTCGTTTAGCCACGACTCTGTGAAACATAAGATTTTACAGTTTTTAATGTCCCATTGGTAGGATATACGTGCTTGTAGTTCGTCCTCTTTATTATCAAGCGATTGTACATTGGCCAATAGTACCGATGGCAAAGGCAGATTAGCCACAAGTCGCCGGCTCCTTACCAGGCACCCCAATCTCCTTCCGCGATATCTCTGTCTCTTTCTACTGCGAATGACCGGGATGAGGGCCCTGTCGGGTGTCTGGAGCAAATCCCTTTCGTCCGACTCGTTAAAGAAAAATGATTTGTCCAGTTCAAGGTGAGTAATCGCTGTTCTGATGTCCAAAAGCTATTTTCGGTCATAAGAGACGGTAGCAGCAACATTATGTACAAAATAAGTTACAAATAATGCGAAGAAACTAACAAAATAGCACGGTTGGTTAAGAGCCCATAAAACGGCAGCAAATCCCTCCTTAGCCACAGCATTCTGCAGCGATACGCCATCCCATCTGGTTTGCGCTTAGTGGGACTATCACTTGTTTTTCAACAGGACAATGACCCAACACACCTCCAGGCTGTGTAAGGGCTATTTGACCAAGAAGGAGAGTGATGGAGTTCTGCATCAGAAGACCTGGCCTCCACAATCACTCAACCTCAACCCAATTGAGATGGTTTGGGATGAGTTGGACCGCAGAGTGAAGGAAAAGCAGCCAACAAGTGCTCAGCATATGAGGGAACTCCTTCAAGACAATTGGAAAAGCATTCCAGGTGAAGCTGGTTGAGAGAATGCCAAGAGTGTGCAAAGCTGTCATCAAGGCAAAGGGTGGCTACTTCAAGGAATCTCAAATTTTGATTTGTTTAACACTCTTTTGGTTACTACATGATTCCATATGTGTTATTTCATAGTTTTGATGTCTTCACTATTATTCTACAATGTAAAAATAAAGAAAAACCCTTGAATGAGTAGGTGTGTCCAAACTTTTGACTGGTACTATATGCCATTTAGAATATATATTATTTTAATCATGTGTGGACATTTTAAACTGCTTGATGTATTTATCACATTCTTAAAATCCGGAGAGCTCAATATATGTGGGAAAAATCTTGTCATAATCATTTCTGATTTTATGCTTCAGTGCATTCAATATGTTGGAGAAATGTTATGTTTTTTGATGCTATACTATAGACAAACAATAAAATAAATCCCAATCCATTTCTGAAACGTTGGAACCTATCAGCAATAAATCCTCACACTGCTTTGTGTCTGAGAACTTGTCAAGGATGTGCATTGCTAACAGTGGCATTGAGACAAGATGGATAGTATTTTTAAATATGCACTCTTTGCTTCTGTGTCAATAGACACTACTTTTCTTTATGAATTCACTCCATGTGAAACCCCAAGAGCCCCTCCTCCTCATTTCTCCCTCCACCAGCCTCCAGTCCACTGTCCTCCAATTTTTAGGTGGGATGCTCACATGGGGGTGATGCTGTCCTTTAGTGCCCTTCCTTCCACCATTCCCCCACCTTGAACTGTAAAAAGTGTGTCAGTGGGTTACATTGGGCTAGTTCGTTTTGCATGGTCCGGTGCCCAGGTGAGAGGAGTCTGTATATTTTAGACCATTCCATTGGTCCTTAAGCGAAATCGCCACGCACCTCGGGAACCGAGCCATGCAAAACGAACTTGCCCATTGACACCAGCGCTAGACTAGGGTAGGAGGAGCCTCTGAAATGGGTCAAATGGTGGCATAGCAGCTTGAGTCGAGAGCTCTACTCGGAACAGTCATCCAGCGAATCTCTCTGACAGAGGATAACTTTCTACGCTTTGCTATCGTTTCCTTGAAGAAAATACATATTTTTACGCTCTAGCTATATATAGGCTTAGGGCTTGCAGAAAAGAGACATCCGACGGACAGCTTTTTGGAGCGCTCTACGAAAATAAAAAGATACGGAATTCCCAACGTTCGATTCATTCTGAAGCGACAAAATTGGCTACAATCTATGGTTTGATTCGGGGCGTTTTTTAAACAAAACTGATACATTTTAGTTTATGTGAATTGTTTGGACAGGTGGTGATCGTAAAATATCACGGTGCGAAATCAGTCTGATTGGCAACAGTTGCTGTTGAGCTATAGATGTCATCTGTGAAACTAGTAGGCCTACGTGCGTTTGCTGACAACTTTCTGAATGCTTCAATTCATTGATCAGTAGTATCAACCAGCGACCTAAAGAGTTGCTGAAAACAAGCTAACACGTCATCAGACTTCAGGTTGCAAGAAGGGGATTTAATTCAGAGGACATGGGATCTACAAAATCAGGTAAAATGATAATATTCTGCTCAATTCATGTATAAATATGTATGTGTAGGCCTATAGCCTATTTTAGTGTCTACAGAATAACTGTTTGTGACATTGCATCTTGATAGTGTATTCCATTTGTTTATGTAACCTAGATTAAACTTACTTGTCAGTATCCTGATTTAAAAGGGTTGCGTGATGTTCTGAATCAAAACATAAGCAAATGGCTTGCAGTAAAGTAAACTGCTCAAATATCCGATCTTTCTTACTGTAATCAGCCTTAATTCAAACTGGGTTAAAGTGGGTTAGGAGTGTCATTGAGGGTGTTGTTATTTCAGAATCAGTAGGCTGGAAGAGTGTTGCAGGTCCCTTTTCTCACATGGACCTGTCGCTAGCCATGTGCGACTGTATACGCTCTCTCTGTGGTTGAGGTTCGCTGTGACGTCTATACTTTTGTATTTAAACGCTCCCCTAGCATCCTCTGGTTGGTGGAGAAGCGCTGTGAAGTAAACATTGCATAATTTTGCCCAAGATCCTGCCCTGCGAGCTGGTGTGGATACACGTGAAACTGCATGCAGTTATAGGGTTTGCAGCAGTTTTCTACCACTGGGTATCTCGAGAAAACATGCCTGTTCCTCGTGGGGGTGGCTTCCAAAAAGTAACGTCATCAGTGAGTCAAGTAAAATTATAATTGATAATTAGGCGAAGAGTTACACAACCTAATAATAATAATAATAATAATAATAATATGCCATTTAGCAGACGCTTTTATCCAAAGCGATGCGTGCATACATATTTGTGTATTGGTGGTCCCGGGGATCGAACCCACTAACTTGGCGTTACAAGCGCTGTGCTCTACCAGCTGAGCTACAGAGGACCACCTAATCATCTATCCATTATGTAAGTGACCCTTATCTGGATTGCTATGGGTTTCTTATGCTTTTTAAGAATGTTGAAAATAGGGCAGTTGTGCCTTTTGAGATTATTTTAGGATTTTGCTTAAACTTCTTCTGTAATGAAGTTCGAGCAACAATGAATTTACAGACGACCAACTCATGAACACATCACAATAGGTTATACTTCCATTAGACAACATACAACATTTGGCAGGCATTAATCCGTAAATGTTGGCCCGGCCTCTTGATTTGATTGAATGATGATGAGCGTCCATCTTGAGCCGTATGTGTGTGAGTTGCAGTGTATCCAGGCTGTTCTCCACACACCCTGCTGAAACTTACATTATGTAACAGGGGCGTTATCTAACCAGAATGGAGGGAGAGAAACCAGGTCAGCCTGGGCTGAAAAAACAGAGCTGTTTGACTGGGCGGGTGGTCAGCCTCTTCCTGGCTCAGAGCTACTCTGCGGCACCAGGGAATTATGGGTAGGCACTAGGCTACGAGTATAAGCCAGCCTCTTTATGCTATGGTCCAATCAGGATCAGATTTGGTTTCCATAGGAGAAAAAGGCGACGTCAGTGTCACTTGATTGCAACATGTGAATCAGGGAAACAGAGTGCTTTGAAACTAGAGGTTGTTAATGGTAGTTTGGAGTGGGGGCAGTTCTGATAGTTGTAGTCAATAGGGGCAGCACTATTTAAATTTGGAATAATTCAATGCTAAGATTTTTTTTGTTTTGGAATAAGTTTAATCGTTTTTGGACTGTACGATTTCCAGATCTTTCGGTATGCAAAAATGTTTTCCGAAACAACATTAATTCAAATTCCTTTCAAACACTCACTCTATTTATAAGGTCATTTAAATGCATTGTTCTTTGTGTAACTTGAACCTCTGCTACCCCAGTAGACAGCCCTAGCCATTGAGATTTAATTCTGTGAAACTATTAGCCTCATCATCATGTCTCTCTCTCTCCACTAGGGGGTGTAATAGCGTACATCAGCTCCTCCAGCCCCGAGTCATGTCATAGTGACTCAAATGACTGCAACTACAACTCCTCCCACAGCTGTCGCCAGGGCAATGTGGTGAACACGTCCCTAACCATGGCAGGTCTCACCCTCCCGCTGGCCCACACTATTGCGAAGCCAGGACGCTCGGCCTCCACTGTAAAATGCGACATTACTAGTGAGTGGTTTCTCTGCTGTGCAATAACTTGAATGTCTATTCAGTTACTATTTGCTTGCAGTAATTGTCCCTTGGCTTTGGGGATGAATACAGTCTATTGAATTTACTTGAAAGAGGTATTTCCTCAGTTGGTGCTGATGAGATGTTTTTTCAGAAATCAATGGCTTGGTGCTGCTGTGTAAGGTGTGTGGAGACATTGCATCTGGATTCCACTATGGGGTCCATGCCTGTGAGGGCTGCAAGGTGAGAACACACACCTAATCAATGTTGCATCATGTTGTGCCTCAATATCATAGTTACGGTGAGAGAGGGCTTGGTGACATAATGGTATGGTATCCTAACAAGTAACAGTCTCCCTGCAACCCCCCTCTAGAGGATCTAAATTAGATAATTTTTCTAACCTCTCTGGATTACAACCAAAGTGTACTATATTACATATTGGAACACTAAAACATACAGATTTTACATAACCGTGTAGTTTACCAATAAAATGGTCTGAAGGTGAAGTGGACACACTCGGTATTCATATCTCGAAATAAAAAAAATTCTCACTACAATACATTTTAATAGAAAGTTAGCAAAAATAGATATCTTGCTACCATGGAAAGGAAAATACCTGTCTATTTGTGGAAAAATCGCCTTGATTAACTCTTTAGTCATACCCCAGTTTACCTACAGTGGGGAAAAAAAGTATTTAGTCAGCCACCAATTGTGCAAGTTCTCCCACTTAAAAAGATGAGAGGCCTGTAATTTTCATCATAGGTACACGTCAACTATGACAGACAAATTGAGCATTTTTTTTCCAGAAAATCACATTGTAGGATTCTTAATGAATTTATTTGCAAATTATGGTGGAAAATAAGTATTTGGTCAATAACAAAAGTTTCTCAATACTTTGTTATATACCCTTTGTTGGCAATGACACAGGTCAAACGTTTTCTTTAAGTCTTCACAAGGTTTTCACAAACTGTTGCTGGTATTTTGGCCCATTCCCCCATGCAGATCTCCTCTAGAGCAGTGATGTTTTGGGGCTGTCGCTGGGCAACACGGACTTTCAACTCTCTCCAAAGATTTTCTATGGGGTTGAGATCTGGAGACTGGCTAGGCCACTCCAGGACCTTGAAATGCTTCTTACGAAGCCACTCCTTCGTTGCCTGGGCGGTGTGTTAGGGATCATTGTCATGCTGAAAGACCCAGCCATGTTTCATCTTCAATGCCCTTGCTGATGGAAGGAGGTTTTCACTCAAAATCTCACGATACATGGCCCCATTCATTCTTTCCTTTACACGGATCAGTCGTCCTGGTCCCTTTGCAGAAAAACAGCCCCAAAGCATGATGTTTCCACCCCCATGCTTCACAGTAGGTATGGTGTTCTTTGGATGCAACTCAGCATTCTTTGTCCTCCAAACACGACGAGTTGAGTTTTTACCAAAAAGTTATATTTTGGTTTCATCTGACCATATGACATTCTCCCAATCCTCTTCTGGATCATCCAAATGCACTCTAGCAAACTTCAGACGGGCCTGGACATGTACTGGCTTAAGCAGGGGGACACGTCTGGCACTGCAGGATTTGAGTCCCTGGCGGCGTAGTGTGTTACTGATGGTAGGCTTTGTTACTTTGGTCCCAGCTCTCTGCAGGTCATTCACTAGGTCCCCCCGTGTGGTTCTGGGATTTTTGCTCACCGTTCTTGTGATCATTTTGACCCCACGGGGTGAGATCTTGCGTGGAGCCCCAGATCGAGGGAGATTATCAGTGGTCTTGTATGTCTTCCATTTCCTAATAATTGCTCCCACAGTTGATTTCTTCAAACCAAGCTGCTTACCTATTACAGATTCCGTCTTCCCAGCCTGGTGCAGGTCTACAATTTTGTTTCTGGTGTCCTTTGACAGCTCTTTGGTCTTGGCCATAGTGGAGTTTGGAGTGTGACTGTTTGAGGTTGTGGACAGGTGTCTTTTATACTGATAACAAGTTCAAACAGGTGCCATTAATACAGGTAACGAGTGGAGGACAGAGGAGCCTCTTAAAGAAGATGTTACAGGTCTGTGAGAGCCAGAAATCTTGCTTGTTTATAGGTGACCAAATACTTATTTTCCACCATCATTTGCAAATAAATTCATAAAAAATCCTACAATGTGATTTTCTGGATTTTTTTCCTCAATTTGTCTGTCATAGTTGACGTGTACCTATGATGAAAATTACAGGCCTCTCTCATCTTTTTAAGTGGGAGAACTTGCACAATTGGTGGCTGACTAAATACTTTTTTCCCCACTGTATGGGGGATTGGAAATGATGCAGACAATTACATTGATGGAAGCCACAACCTATCTGCAATATAAAAATAAAAATAAACTCCTTCAACCTCTAAAACCGAGAGGCGTCATGCACTCTGTTGTAGGGGGTTCATTTTTTTAATGGCCAAATTTGATATCAAATATTGTATTATTCATAGAAATAATATATTCTAGATTTTCAGCATACAAATGGACAAAGTGCAAAATCCCCCCAACACAGATATAACTCTAGACTCTAAACTCTGACTCACCAGTGTGTCTGTCTGTGTGTCTCTAGGGTTTCTTCCGTCGGAGCATCCAGCAGAACATCCAGTATAAGAAGTGCCTGAAGAACGAGAGCTGTGCCATCATGAGGATCAACAGGAACCGCTGCCAGCAGTGTCGCTTCAAGAAGTGTCTGCTGGTCGGCATGTCCAAGGATTGTACGTTTCTATTACCTTCTTTAACTACATCCCCTCTCCAGTCACAATAATACATGGTGTATTACCGTTATCGTGGGTTGTCATGGGTTAGATAAATATGTGATTGAGAAAGAAGTAGATGAAGTCGGTTTGTTAGATTTCAAACAAGGATTTACAGTATTTGATAATCTGTAGACAAGCATATCTTTTGGCAAAGACCATTTCTAAATGTTGTCTCCTCCCTAGCTGTGCGTTTTGGTCGCATCCCAAAGCGTGAGAAGCAGCGCATGCTACTAGAGATGCAGAGTGCCATGAACAACATGATGAATAACAGCCAGCTACACGGCAACACACCCCTCCCCCTGGCAAATCAGCTTCAGGCGCCAGCCTGCCCCATGGAGCCCCGCCCCCAATATGTTGACTCTGGCCTAGGCGCCGCCTCTTCCTCCTCCACCTCTCCCGCCGCTTCCCCCGGGTCCAACCAATCTGAGGAGACCAGCTCTGACCGCGAGCCTGTGGTCGCCATGAATACAAATCCCAGCCCTAACTCAGTGTCTCCGTCGAGTGCTTCAGACTGCGTGTCAGAGGATGTGATTGGCTCGGTGACCCGGGCCCACCAGGAGACCTTTATGTACAACCAGGAGCAAGGTAGCCCCTCCCCCCAGTCCCAGGCCGACACCCAGCTGACCTCCCCAGGGGCGGAGCAACATGTCAGTGACACTGGAAAGAGGATGGAGGAGAGGAACCAGAACCAGCAGGAGGCCTGGAACCAGCAGAACCAGCAGAACCAGAACCAAAATGACCTGGCCCCTCTCACAGCCACTCAGGCTCAGGAGAGGCCCACCAACACTGGGCCTCAGGGCCCTGACAGCTACCATCGCCATGAGGACCACACCACCACCCCCAGCCAGAACCACTGCCCCTACAGCAGAGACAGACTGCCCACCAGCTCCCCTAGTGGCCACTGCCCAGCCTACGCCCACAATGGCCTGAGAGGAGGCAACAACAGCACTAGCCAGGCCACCTCCAACTCCCATGGAGGATTCAGTGGACCAATGTGGAGCGGGGGCAACAGGATGCATCTGGTGAGTCCAAGATAGACAGATGGAGAAGGAGGGTATGATATATTATAGTTAATATAATATTTATGTTGTCTATCATAGAATCTAATGATCAACTACATTTTATTCTCAAAGCACTTGAGAAAGCAGTTTGATGCATTTGGCAGATCGTCAATGTAAACTATAAATAATTGAAGTCCAAGATTCGATCCCTGTGGAACACCACACTTGATCTATAGAGGGGGTGTGTTCACACCTTTTAGATTGTGTTAACGTAACACATTTATTTGGGGGAACTCGCCTTGTCCACCATTTTTAATAAGTATGTGACTGATATGTTGCGTGTGCTTCCTTCTAACCCAAGTCCATCTCCTCTCTCTCCGTCCTCAGCTGTGTCCCATGAACACGTCTCCCCATGTGAACCCCCATAAGTCAGGCCATGGGATCTGGGAGGAGTTCAGCCACAGTTTCACCCCGGCCGTCAGGGAGGTGGTGGAGTTTGCCAAGCGGATCCCAGGCTTCAGAGACCTCTCCCAACATGACCAGGTCAACCTGCTCAAGGCTGGTACCTTTGAGGTAAAGACCATTCTCAGAACACTCACTCGTATTGTGTTCTCTTCTCTACCCCTTATCCATTGTCTCACGTGAATGAAAACAGTAGAAAAAAAACTATCTTCGAAATGCAGTTGAAAAGGCTATCTTCGAAATGCAGTTGATCCACCCAGACTTAACTAGTGTCTGCTGTCACTTCACCAGGTGTTAGTGGTGCGCTTTGCGTCCCTGTTTGACGTGAAAGACCGCACAGTGACGTTCCTGGGTGGTAACAAGTACAGTGTGGAGACGTTACGAGCCATGGGCGCCGGCGACTTCCTGACCTCCATGATGGACTTCAGCGACAAGCTGATGGGGCTCGGCCTCAGTGAGGAGGAGATGAGCCTGTTCACCGCTGTCGTCCTCATCTCTGCCGGTAGGCTCACGCCCTGTGACCTTGTGACCCCACTCACGGGATTCGCACTTCCTGTCCCTTTATATAGACTTTCTTATAGTTCCTATAGAAACCGACTTAATACTGTGAGTTGTTATGGTACTGTATATGGCTTCTTACCAAGAGAGTAGTGTAGCTATCTATGTTTTTTGTGTTTGAAAGCATGCGTTGTATTATAGTGAGTGTTTCCTTCCTCATTAACATATTCTATCCATATCAGTTGATCGAGCTTCCTGTCATAGAGACATACCGGATGCATGGTGATCAGAGAAAAGTATAGGAACCAAGTCTAATAACGTTCTACTGTGGTTTTTGTGTTCTAGATCGCTCAGGGATTGAGAACGTGAACTCTGTGGAGGCTCTTCAGGAGACTCTGATCCGGCACCTGAGGGGCCTCATCACTAAGAACCACCCCAACGAGTCAGCCATATTCACCAAGCTGCTCCTCAGACTGCCCGACCTCCACTCCCTCAATAACATGCACTCTGAGAAGCTGCTGGCCTTCAAGGTCCATCCCTAGACCAGAACCAAGGTCTGAACCTGGGGTGTATTCATTAGGCACCAAATGGAAGAACATTTACTGAAATGGGGAGGTACCACCTGACCTTGTCCAATAAGAAATGCTTGTTTATTTCCCCCCATTGCAAAACCTTTTGCTAAGTTGTGCCCTAATGTATATGACCATGGACACTGGGCCTGAAGCCTGTGGCTGTGGACCACAAAGCCCATTTCTCCATACACCTCGACCAGCTACCCCAATGAACTATGAACCCTGACCTCCAAGAGAACCCTCTTATTCTGCTACTTACTTCACATTATCTTTTTCCTTCTCGAACTAGTGGGCAAATGTGTCACGGTTAAAGGGGAGGGAGGGGAAAGGCTTAAGTCTTAAAAGTTATCGTACTGTGCCCTTGTGACCCAATGAAAAACAATTGTTCACAAAAAAAGTTAGCGTACTGTAAGCCTAAAAGGCCTTTATTGGTGTAGTAATAACGTTCACAGACACAAGCAGAAGATGGATGTGTAATGTTTCTTTGTCTTGTTTCTGTGTGTGCGCGTGTTGTGTAGGACATGTTTGTTGCTGTACAACCCTTAGAGAATAACCTTTTATAAACATTGTGTGGATGTGTATTTTTGCATCGTTTGTGCAATATGATATGTGACTGATTATTTAGACTTTTCGTTTAGCTCGTCTACAGCAGGGCTCCCCAACCCTGTTCCTGGAGAGCTACCCTCCTGTAAGTTTTCGCTCCAACCCTAATCTAGCACACTTGATTCTAACAATTAGCTGGTTGATAAGCTGAACCAGGTTAGGTACAACTGGGATTGGAGTTAGAACCTACAGGAAGCTAGCTCTCCAGGAACAGGGTTCGAGAGCCCCGCTCTACACCTTGGGTGTATGTTTGTGGTTAGGCAGACTAATCTAGAAGGATGTTGTGCTTATTGCCTAAAAAGAGAGTGTGATTCCAAAGGTGGGTTAGGGCTATTTAATTCAACTCCAACCCCTCTAGTTTAAAGTAAACTGACAATGAATGACTACAGAGAAATGTTAAGTCTCCTCTCTACACTGTGTTGAGTGACAAGTGGAATGTGGTAAAAGCATAGATAGACCTATGTAATCAGGGTAAACGCTGCTACGTCACGTCTGTCTCGTGGCCCTAGCTAGTCACGCGAGGAAGAGCTTTGATTGAACGTCTTTATTTGTTGAGAGGAAGCTCTTATTTCAAGCTTACAGTTTGTGTTGATGGTGCAGCAGTTGTATGTCTGTATATCACAGGCGGTTGGTGGCACCTTAATTGGGGAGGATGGGCTTGTGGTAAAGGCTGGAATGGTATCAAACACATGGTTTCCATGCGTTTGATGCCATTCCATTAGCTCCTGTCCCGGACATTATTATGAGCCGTCCTCCCCTCAGCAGCCTCCTGTGGTGTTTGTGTTACAAGCTATCATTGTTAAGAGGAGGGTTATGTTGTAAATCATGAAATGTTCTTGTAGGTAATTATGTAGGGTTATGAACTAACTGAAGTCCATCATTGACAGACATGGTCCCATCACTTAATCATTATAGGGTATTGTTATAGACCTCCCATTTGAGCAATAGGAGAGCAAACAAACAGGAAGTCAGAAATACATAGAGGTTATTCGAACTGCCAAAGGTTAACGTTGGTAACCAATATAACCTATCGACTCCTCAACACATCTCCACTTGGAGACATTTTAGTTGTTTATTTCCATGTCAAAAGGAGACATTATGTTTTAGATGTGTTATACCCATTTCATGTTATTTTTTGTTTTGGTGCAAATTGTTAGGTGACCGTTTCGGTTTTAAATTAATTTATTAGATAAATGCATTTAATTTGTTTACTGTAAAAATGTTGTTTTGTGCACACATACTTGATATCGTGTCTTCTAAGCCCATTCAGGCTAGGCACCAATTGGTGTACGACATAGAAATACACAAAATCAGTCATTACACATAAACACATGTTGGCTATGCAAACTTGTGTCATGTTGCTGTAGGGTCGGTGGTTGTGGGAAGGGAGAGAAATGTTGTAGGAATGTTTTTGTCATTCAGTTGGACTCTGCTACACCAGCAAATCTTATACCACTATTTCAACAGAGGACCACTAAACTTGAATAGACTGATACTTTTGTCCTCTACCATACTTTTAAAACCTGTACACACAGACTACAGATTTAGTTATGAAGTAATGTAAATAGGTAGATTCTATTCAAATATAGTATGATTGTAATATTACACGAGTTTGTAATTTCATTCAGTAAATAACAGCAAGGGACTGCCAGGGCTGTAATCAATTGAGTTGCAGGGATTCCATATGACAATGTCCGTTATGAGGTTGATTGATTGATGATTTCAGACTGCTAGTTTCTCTTTTCTACCAACTCGCCTGCTCTTCATCATCCATCATCCTCAGTGCTTCTGTTCTGTCAATCACGTGTGCATCGTTCCATCACTGACCTACCCTGTGGACCGTCTCTGTTTTCTCCTCTCTGAAAGCATTGCAGTATACATAGATTTCTATATATAAAGACCTATATATAAAATATGAACATATCTGTATATAGTGTTGTCATTCCTTTGCAGTGGGTTTTTCTCCACAGTCCAAGAATGATCAGCCAATTTTAAGAACCAATAACATAGGCAACATTTACTCAGGTTAAATCTCACTGCTATTTACATTTACGTCATTTAGCAGACGCTCTTATCCAGAGCGGCTTACAAATTGGTGCATTCACCTTATGATAGCCAGTGGGACAACCACTTTACCATTTTTTTGTTATTTAAAAATAATAATTTTCTATCATAAGGTGAATTTAGAAATCAATTTGACAAGCGTGAGTCCTTCACAGATCCAGTTCCATTGACTTCCACTTGAAGAGCTTGTTTCCTAGAACTTGTATTCAGGATACACTCAACCAGTATTTAATTGAAAAATAGTTTGGGGATTGGCCACAATCAGCAGTGAGAGAAAGACATTAGGGGAAACATGAAGCGATACTGTAGCCTATTTATGTCAAAACATAATCCTAACCTTAGTGTTGATATTCCTAGGCAGGTGTTACAACCATATACAGTGAGGGAAAAAAGTATTTGATCCCCTGCTGATTTTGTACGTTTGCCCACTGACAAAGAAATGATCAGTCTATAATTTTAATGGTAGGTTTATTTGAACAGTGAGAGACAGAATAACAACAAAAAATGTTATAAATTGATTTGCATTTTAATGAGGGAAATAAGTATTTGACCCCTCTGCAAAACATGACTTAGTACTTGGTGGCAAAACCCTTGTTGGCAATCAGAGGTCAGACGTTTCTTGTAGTTGGCCACCAGGTTTGCACACATCTCAGGAGGGATTTTGTCCCACTCCTCTTTGCAGATCTTCTCCAAGTCATTAAGGTTTCGAGGCTGACGTTTGGCAACTCGAACCTTCAGCTCCCTCCACAGATTTTCTATGGAATTAAGGTCTGGAGACTGACTAGGCCACTCCAGGACCTTAATGTGCGTCCTCTTGAGCCACTCCTTTGTTGCCTTGGCCGTGTGTTTTGGGTCATTGTCATGCTGGAATACCCATCCACGACCCATTTTCAATGCCCTGGCTGAGGGAAGGAGGTTCTCACCCAAGATTTGATGGTACATGGCCCCGTCCATCGTCCCTTTGATGCGGTGAAGTTGTCCTGTCCCCTTAGCAGAAAAACACCCCCAAAGCATAATCTTTCCAACTCCATGTTTGACGGTGGGGATGGTGTTCTTGGGGTCATAGGCAGCATTCCTCCTCCTCCAAACACGGCGAGTTGAGTTGATGCTAAAGAGCTCAATTTTGGTCTCATCTGACCACAACACTTTCACCCAGTTCTCCTCTGAATCATTCAGATGTTCATTGGCAAACTTCAGACGGGCCTGTATATGTGCTTTCTTGAGCAGGGGGACCTTGCGGGTGCTGCAGGATTTCAGTCCTTCACGGCGTAGTGTGTTACCAATTGTTTTCTTGGTGACTATGGTCCCAGCTGCCTTGAGATCATTGACAAGATCCTCCCGTGTAGTTCTGGGCTGATTCCTCACCATTCTCATGATCATTGCAACTCCACGAGGTGAGAGCTTGCATGGAACCCCAGGCCGAGGGAGATTGACAGTTCTTTTGTGTTTCTTCCATTTGCAAATAATCGCATCAACTGTTGTCACCTTCTCACCAAGCTCCTTGGCGATGGTCTTGTAGCCCATTCCAGCCTTGTGTAGGTCTACAATCTTGTCCCTGACATCCTTGGAGAGCTCTTTGGTCTTGGAATCTGATTGATTGATTGCTTCTGTGGACAGGTGTCTTTTATACAGGTAACAAGCTGAGATTAGGAGCACTCCCTTTAAGAGTGTGCTCCTAATCTCAGCTCGTTACCTGTATAAAAGACACCTGAGAGCCAGAAATCTTTCTGATTGAGAGGGGGTCAAATACTTATTTCCCTCATTAAAATGCAAATCAATTCATAACATTTTTTGACATGCGTTTTCTGGATTTTTGTTGTTGTTATTCTGTCTCTCACTGTTCAAATAAACCTACCATTAAAATTATAGACTGATCATTTCTTTGTCAGTGGGCAAACGTACAAAATCAGCAGGGGATCAAATACTTTTTTCCCTCACTGTATCAATGGTTCTCCACACCCAAAGCCACACCTTTGTAGCCTCATATGTCAAACTATTATGCAAAACACATGTAAAACCCTACTTTATGTTCATGCACAATAGGTTGTGTAACAACACAGGTATACTGTATCTTTAGGCGCATGCAAACCATCTTGCTTATGAATAACAGTTCTACATGATGCCAATATTAAACAAAAATGTCTCCAAAAGTGTTTAGTTCCTCAATAATATGAACGTTTCCATCCCATTAGATAGGTTTACATCCAATCTTCCACAGATTTTCATGCGAATATTCTAAAATCCGTATATAAAACAATTAGTTCATTTTCCCACCAAAGATGCGTTTCCATTTATTTGACTTGCGAATTAAAGGCTGTGCGTGATGACCTAGGGGCCAATTCAGAATTTGGAATGTATACCTTTTCTATGCATGCCTTTCCTACGCACGTCTCAATATTTGGTATTCAGACTTACCTTATTCAGTCGTTGAAGGGGCTTTGCAGGGGTCATGGGGTTTCAGGAGTTTTTGCATTTTAGCTAAGCCTATCTATTTTCCTAATCTTAACCTAATTCTCCTAACCTGCTACGTTAATTATCCTAACCTGCTGCGTAAATTCTCCTAACCTGCTATGAAAGGTTAAATCTGACTTTGCAGGTGTGGCTCCCTTGCTGAATAAATCTAATTCAACAGCTGAAAACCCTCCCACTTGCTGGCCAACAGATTGTCTCATGAAGTTTTCATTCAGTAGGGTTTTCAGTACATTTATGTTAAGCCATCCCTTTCTTAAGCCATTCCTTTAAATACGGTGTACCTTTAATTATAATTTTGTCGACAGTCTAAAATACATCGAGAGAACGCGTTCAGAAAATAGGGATCAATGAAATAATGCCATATATGCATCTTCGTCTCCGTTTCAGCACCAATTGGTAGATTTAAAAATACTCTGATCTTGTAGATTATTTAGGCACATTTTAAGTTTAGGAAAGTATGTATGAATCATAAAAAAATCTGATTTTGATAGCCTTTACTCACGAAATATATTGATGAATAAAAAAAGACAGTGGTTTGATTCATAATCATGGAACTGTATTACAATGGTCCAGTCGTTGTGAACCGTGCGCCAGTCTATGTGTGGTCTGAGTTCCATAATGATTTAAATGTCACTAATACTTTAGCCTAATATGATCCACTAATGCTAGCGACCATCAGGAACAATTTACACGGACGTGACAAAGGAAAGAAAGGTAAACAGAATGGAATGATAAAATATGTAAACTACAAATTGAAGAAAACTAACACTAAAGTGACAGTTATAAATGTATGTGGGCATTACTGACGGTGGCTCCCGATAGTGGATAATATTTAACATGATACAAATTGTAAAATAAAACGGAAAAAAGCCCGGGCATAGGCTATAATTCAAACATTATAAAGCCATACATCAACTCAGCATGTTCAGCCCTACAGAAGCGTATAGTTTGGGTGTCCAAATTTCATCCACTCAAATTATGAGCTCTTATCAATTGCTCTTATCCATTTATAAATTACAGTGTATGGAGAATTATGTTATTTCTATCGGGGGAAAAGAAAGATGCTTTTCCCACTTGCAACCGGCAGGTTCGCTAGACCTTATTCATGCTTTTCTCGCGCGTAAAGGTTGTGGAAATATGAGGGAATTAAATCAAGGTCAGAACAGGACACCTCCGCCACACCTTCATTTCTTAGATCTCCACCCCGAACGAATAGCTGGTGAATAGCATGCTACTCTCAAGGTCAGCATATGCATAGAGAGAAAAGTGCATAAAAAGGGAATTAAGTTATTTTTACGCGCGTTTAACTCGGGTCGGGCATAGTACTCATAAAATAACTTTTGCGGTTAAATTCCCATGGACCGGATAAAAAAATACAAGTTTGGTTTCCATCGCATTTTCAACTCGGCTGATGGTTTTGTCACCCAAAAAATGGTGTTATATAGCGAATGTGCCCTCTCTGGTATTGGCACATGCGCTCTAGCCAACAGCTCGCAGATTCAGTGCGGGTATAGTGAATGAGATTACTATGGACAAAAGAGCAAGATTATTTGTATTCGTTAAACGGCAGCCAAGCATCGATCATCATAACACCAGAATATGACCTTCCCAATATTTATTGGGAAGGTTATCACCTTTCACTTTCATCACCCTTTGAAGTATATCATAAATGATTTAATCTGTAGCATAATAAACTGAATGCTTTCCCGAGTCGTAGTGGGAGGACCACACGTCATTGCGTGACAGACTCCAAGTTTACTTCGATTTCATATGATGGTTATTACATCTATTTGCGCATAAAAGCGTTTCTACCACCATTTCTCGCATAATACATTTTACAGACACAAAAAGATCACACATTGTCTAGCGTATTTTGTTTTGTTGACATTTGGAAAGTTTACCTACAAATGAACTGTCCATCAGGCCTGTCGTGACTTTTTTCCCCCGACATGTAGCCTACTTTACTCTCATAAAAAGGTTGGATGGAAACCTGGTTATAGCTATAAAAAGGAATCAGACTTTTTATTGCACTTATCTCTTGATAGCAATTCTTACACTTAATTTACTTGCAGAGTCAGCTTTTAATATTAAATTTTTAACAATTCAAGTACAAAATCTAATTATTGAATTGAATGTAATTGATAATTGACTGCAACCCTGCTAGAACAACAACATTATCCCTGGGCCTGGTACAACCTTCAACCAGCAGAGAGCAGTGTTGTTCTTATAACCAACCGTCGACAGAATCGTTTTTTTTACAGACACAGGAGATACAAGGTGAATCTTTGATCCTGTAGCTGTGTGTGTCAGTCTCTTTATAGAAGATGAACCACTGAACAAAACGTAGCTTTATTTAGTCTTAGTTCAACATAATGACTTAGTATTTGATCATAATTGATGATGCTTATGTCCTGCCATTTTGATAAAAGGTGGTATTTTCGGTGTGATGTAGAGCTTTAGCCCAATATTCTGCTTGATTCCACTCACTGAACCCTGACATTTGAAAACAGCAGCAGCTCTCTCTCTCTCTCTCTCCCTCTCTCTCCCTCTCTCTCTCTCTCTCTCTCCCTCTCTCTCTCTCTCCCTCCCTCCCTGTCTCTCTCTCTCTCTCTCTCTCTCTCCCTCCCTGCTCTCTCTCTCTCTCTCTCTCTCTCTCTCTCCCTCTCTCTCCCTCTCTCTCTCTCTCTCCTCCCTCTCTCTCTCCCTCTCTCTCTCTCCCTCTCTCCTTCTCTCTCTCTCCCTCTCTCTCTCTCTCTCTCTCCCTCTCTCTCCCTCTCTCTCTCTCTCTCCCTCCCTCCCTGTCTCTCTCTGTGCGTCACACGTTATTCACTTTTCCACTCTACCTAATTATCTAAAATAGACAAAAACAGCCTCCGTTTAGTAATTCAATAGGACTGAGTCTATAAAGAAAGAAGGGGATTTCTTTTCTTTATATGGAACATCTTATTTAGTCTGTTCTGGTTTGTCTGAGGATTACTGCTAGGAACAGAAACATCCAGGCAGAGAGATTAAATAGAGAGTCAAAATAAATGTCAGAAAGGGCAAACAAATCATATTACACACAAACACATACAGGCACACAGTATACACGCACGTACAGTGCCTTGAAAAAGTATTCATCCCCCATTTTTATGTGGATTTCATGTAATGGACATACACAAAATAGTCCAAATTGGTGAAGTGATATGAAAAATATAACTTGTTTCAAAAAATTCTAAAAAATAAATAACGGAAAAGTGGTGTGTGCATACAGTGAGGGAAAAAAGTATTTCATCCCCTGCTGATTTTGTACGTTTGCCCACTGACAAAGAAATGATCAGTCTATAATTTTAATGGTAGGATTATTTGAACAGTGAGAGACAGAATAACAACAAAAAAATCCAGAAAAACGCATGTAAAAATGTTATAAATTGATTTGCATTTTAATGAGGGAAGTAAGTATTTGATCCCTTCTCAATCATAAAGATTTCTGGCTCCCAGGTGTCTTTTATACAGGTAACAAGCTGAGATTAGGAGTACACTCTTAAAGGGAGTGCTCCTAATCTCAGTTTGTTACCTGTATAAAAGACACCTGTCCACAGTAGCAATCAATCAATCAGATTCCAAACTCTCCACCATGGCCAAGACCAAAGAGCTCTCCAAGGATGTCAGGGACAAGATTGTAGACCTAAACAAGGCTGGAATGGGCTACAAGACCATCGCCAAGCAGCTTGGTGAGAAGGTGACAACAGTTGGTGCGATTATTTGCAAATGGAAGAAACACAAAAGAACTGTCAATCTCCCTCGGCCTGGGGTTCCATGCAAGATCTCACCTCGTGGAGTTGCAATGATCATGAGAACGGTGAGGAATCAGCCCATAACTACACTATCTTGTCAATGATCTCAAGGCAGCTGGGACCATAGTCACCAAGAAAACAATTGGTAACACACTACGCCGTGAAGGACTGAAATCCTGCAGCGCCTGCAAGGTCCCCCTGCTCAAGAAATCACATATACAGGGCCATCATACGTTTGCCAATGAACATCTGAATGATTCAGAGGAGAACTGGGTGAAAGTGTTGTGGTCAGATGAGACCAAAATCGAGCTCTTTGGCATCAACTCAACTCGCCGTGTTTGGAGGAGGAGGAATGCTGCCTATGACCCCAAGAACACCATCCCCACCATCAAACATGGAGGTGGAAACATTATGCTTTGGGGGTGTTTTTCTGCTAAGTGGACAGGACAACTTCACCGCATCAAAGGGACGATGGACGGGGCCATGTACCGTCAAATCTTGGGTGAGAACCTCCTCAGCCAGGGCATTGAAAATGGGTTGTGGATGGGTATTCCAGCATGACAATGACCCAAAACACACGGCCAAGGCAACAAAGGAGTGGCTCAAAAAGACGCACATTAAGCTCCTGGAGTGGCCTCGCCAGTCTCCAGACCTTAATCCCATAGAAAATCTGTGGAGGGAGCTGAAGGTTCGAGTTGCCAAATGTCAGCCTCGAAACCTTAATGACTTGGAGAAGATCTGCAAAGAGGAGTGGAACAAAATCCCTCCTGAGATGTGTGCAAACCTGGTGGCCAACTACAAGAAACGTCTGACCTCTGTGATTGCCAACAAGGGTTTTGCCACCAAGTACTAAGTCATGTTTTGCAGAGGGGTCAAATACTTATTTCCCTCATTAAAATGCAAATCAATTTATAACATTTTTGACATGTATTTTTCTGGATTTTTGTTGTTGTTATTCTGTCTCTCACTGTTCAAATAAACGTACCATTAAAATTATAGACTGATCATGTCTTTGTCAGTGGGCAAACATACAAAATCAACAGGGGATCAAAAACTTTTTTCCCTCACTGTATGTATTCACCCCCTTTGCTATGAAGCCCCTAAATAAGATCTGGTCCAACCAATTACCTTCAGAAGTCACATAATTAGTTAAATAAAGTCCACCTTTGTGCAATCTAAGTGTCACATGATTTGTCAAATGATCTCAGTATATATACACCTGTTCTGAAAGGCCCCAGAGTCTGCAACACCACAATGCGAGGGGCACCACCAAGCAAGCAGCACCATGAAGACCAAGGAGCTCTCCAAACAGGTCAGGGACAAAGTTGTGGAGAAGTACAGATCAGGGTTGGGTTATAAAAAAAGATCAGAAACGTTGAACATCCCACAGAGCACCATTAAGATAACCCTGAAGGACCTGCAAAGCTCCACAGCGGAGATTGGAGTATCTGTCCATAGGACCACTTTAAGTCGTACACTCCACAGAACTGCGCTTTACGGAAGAGTGGCCAGAATAAAGCCATTGCTTAAAGAAAAACACGTTTGGTGTTCGCCAAAAGGCATGTGCGAGACTCCCCAAACATATGGAAGAAGGTACTCTGGTCAGATGAGACTAAAATTGAGCTTTTTGGCCATCAAGGAAAATGCAAACCCAACACTTCTCATCACCCCGAGAACACCATCCCCACAGTGAAGCATGGTGGTGGCAGCATCATGCTGTTGGGATGTTTTTCATCGGCAGGGACTGGAAAACTGGTCAGAATTGAAGGAATGATGGATGGCGCTAAATACAGGGAAATTCTTGAGGGAAACCTGTTTCAGTCTTCCAGAGATTTGAGACTGGGACGGAGGTTCACCTTCCAACAGGACAATGACCCTAAGCATACTGCTAAAATAACACTCGAGTGGTTTAAGGGGAAACATTTAAATGTCTTGGAATGGCCTAGTCAAAGCCCAGACCTCAATCCAATTGAGAATCTGTGGTATGTCTTAAAGATTGCTGTACACCAGCGGAACCCATCCAACTTGAAGGAGCTGGAGCAGTTTTTCCTTGAAAAATTGGCAAAAATCCCAGTAGCTAGATGTGCCAAGCTTATAGAGACATACCCCAAGAGACTTCCAGCTGTAATTGCTGCTAAAGGTGGCTCTACAAAGTATAGACTTTTTGTTGTTGTCTTATTTCTTGTTTGTTTCAAAATAAAAATATTTTGCATCTTCAAGGTGGTAGGCATGTTGTGTAAATCAAATGATACAAACCCCCCAACAAAATCAATTTTAATTTGAGGTTGTAAGGCAACAAAATAGGAAAAATGCCAAGGGGGGTGCAAGCCACTGTATATATGTACACACATATTGATCATCCTTGAGATGTTTCTACAACTTGATTGTAGTTCAATTGTTTGGACATGATTTGGAAAGGCACACACCTGTCTATAAAAGGTCCCACAGTTGACAGTGCATATCAGAGCAAAAACCAAGCCAAGAGGTCGAAGGAATTGTCCGTAGAGCTCCGAGACAGGATTGTGTCGAGGCACAGATCTGGGGAAGGGTACCAAAATATTTATTCAGCATTGAAGGTCCCCAAGAACACAGTGGCCTCCATCATTATTAAATGGAAGAAGTTTGGAACCACCAAGACTCTTCCTAGAGCTGTCCACCCGGCCAAACTGAGCAATCGGGAGAGAAGGGCCTTGGTCAGGGAGGTGACCAAGAACCCGATGGTCACTCTGACAGAGCTCCAGTGTTCTTCTGTGGAGAAGGGAGAACCTTTCAAAAGGACAACCATCTCTACAGCACTCCACCAAACAGGTCTTTATGGTAGAGTTGCGAGATGGAAGCCACTCCTCAGTAAAAGCCACATGACAGCCCGCTTGGAGTTTGCCAAAAGGCACCTAAAGGACTCTCATTATATGAGAAACAGGATTCTCTGGTCTGATGAAACCAAGATTGAACTCTTTGGCCTGAATGCCAAGCGACACGTCTGGAGGAAACCTGGCACCAACCCTACGGTGAAGCATGGTGGTGGCAGCATCATGCTGTGGGGATGTTTTTCAGCGGCAGGGACTGGGAGACTAGTTAGGATCGAGGGAAAGATGAACCGAGCAAAGTACAGAGAAATCCTTGATGAAAACCTGCTCTAGAGCGTTCAGGATCTCAGACTGGGGCGAAGGTTCACCTTCTAACAGGATAACACAGGAGTAGCTTCGGGACAAGTCTTTGAATGTCCTTGAGTGGCCCAGCCAGAGCCAGGACTTGAACCTGATCAAACATCTCTGTAGAGACCTGAAAATAGCTGTGCAGTGACGCTCCCCATCCAACCTGACAGAGCTTGAGAGGATCTGCAGAGAGGAATGGAAGAAATTCCCCAAATACAACTGTGTCAAGCTTGTAGCGTCATACCCATGAAGACTCAAGGCTGTAATCGCTGCCAAAGGTGCTTCAACAAAGTACTGAGGAAAGGGTCTGAATACTTATGTAAATTTAATATTTCCGTTTTTAATTTTTTGTACATTTGCAAACATTTCTAAAAACCTGTTTTTGCTTTGTCATTATGCGGTATTGTGTGGGGATTGATGAAGGGGAAAAACTATTTAATCCATTTTAGAATAAGGGTGTAACATAACAAAATGTGGAAAAAGTTAAGAGGTCTGAATACTTTCCGAATGCACTGTATATTCAAAAGTATGTGGACACCCCTTCAAATTAGTGGATTCGGCTATTTCAGCCACACCGTCGCTGACAGGTGTATAAAATCGAGAACACAGCCATGCAATCTCCATAGACAAACACTGGCAGTAGAATGGCCTTTCTGAAGAGCTCAGTGACTTTCAACGTGGCACTGTCATAGGACGTCACCTTTCCAACAAGTCAGTTCGTCAAATTTCTGCCCTGCTAGAGCTGCCCCGGTCAACTGTAAGTGCTATTATTGTGAAGTGGAAATATCTAGCAGCAACAACGGCTCAGCCGTGAAGTGATAGGGCACAGAAGCTCATAGAACGGGACTGCCGAGTGCTGAAGCACATAGCATGTGAAAATAGTCCGTCCTTGGTTGCAACACTCACTACCGAGTTCCAAACGGCCTCTGGAAACAATGTCAGCACAATAATTGTTTGTCGGGAGCTTAATTAAATGGGTTTCCATGTCCGAGCAGCCGCACACAAGCCTAAGATCACCATGCGCAATGCCAAGCGGTGGCTGGAGTGGTGTAAAACTCGCCGCCATTGGACTCTGGAGCAGTGGAAACGCGTTCTCTGGATTGATGAATCATGCTTCACCATCTGTCAGTCAGACGGACAAATCTGGGTTTGGCGGATGCCAGGAGAACGCTACCTGCCCCAATGCATAGTGCCAACTGTAAAGTTTGTTGGAGGAGGAATAATGGTCTGGGGCTGTTTTTCATGGTTCGGGCTAGGCCCCTTAGTTCCAGTGAAGGGAAATATTAATGCTACAACATACAATGATATTCTAGATTTTGTGCTTCCAACTTTGTGGCAACAGTTTGGGGAAGGCCCTTTCCTGTTTCAGCATGACAATGCCCCCGTGCACAAAGCGAGGTCCAATGATTTTTCGAGATCGGTGTGGAAGAACTTGACTGGCCTGCACAGAGCCCTGACCTCAACCCCATCGAACACCTTTGGGATGAATTGGAACCCCGACTGCGAGTCAGGCCTAATCGCCCCCAAAATCAGTGCCCGACCTCACTAATGCTCTTGTGGCTGAATGGAAGCACGTTCCCAAAGGAATGTTCCAACATCCACTCTTCCCATAAGATTGGAGGCTGTTATAGCAGCAAAGGGGGGACCAACTCCATATTAATGCCCATGATTTTGGAATGACATATTCGACAAGCAGGTGTCCACATACTTTTGGTCATGTAGTGTATTTGTGTTGTTTGCATGTAATAATTGCATTTTTGGGATTATCTACACTTTTCCATGTTAAACATGGAATGACCTCTGACCTTTTTGACATCAAGTTAAAACATCAGTAGGAAACACCACAACAGCATAATTGAGGATTTAATTCTACGGCTTTTGAAAAAACAACACTTCTCTGAGTGAGAAATTAAACTGGTGTGTGTCTACCATGCCCTTTCCTTCCTTAGTCCTTCCACTTTCTACAAAATAACACAAATACTTTAACAAACATGCGCGCACACATACACACACACACACACACTACAAACACACATACAAACTGCATCCTAATTATCTGCTTTCAACTAACCCAGTCTATGCCTGTTATGACCTGGGTGAAATGGCTGAGATCATTAAAGTGATGACCCCTATCAAATCTGGGCTCTAGCTCATGTCAGCTTGGTCTGAATCTACCTTAGGTTTCATACTGACCGAGGCAAAGCACTGAATTAATGATGGGTTTGAAAAGGGCAAAAAAGGCAGAAAAACAAGTATCCTGTGGCCTTGGCAATGTGTACAGGTGTAGGATCATAACTTGACCACCCTGTTGTGCAGGAAATGCACATTTGTAGTGTATTCACGGTTTAAAAAGGCTTCTAAAGTTTGTAATTTCCACTTTAAAATGCAAGACTTGATTTGCCCCTACCAAAAATGCATCAACCCCTACAAAAATGCCCATTAATTATAATCCACACAATAATTCACATATCCTGTTGCTGCAGGATTATTTTCATGCTGTGAGAAAAGGATCAAATTAAGATCCCACACCTAGCACTTCAGTTTCATTCAAGAGAGAGGCTTTTAGGGGCTCTGAGCCTTTCATGGATGGTGGGGTGTTTGCACAATTATCACATTG